>NW_015547839.1:10418-13573 GCF_001515605.1 Sinocyclocheilus anshuiensis | reverse complement strand
ATGCTGATTTCATTTTCTAGCAGGATTTGGCACCTGCCCACACTTCCAAAAGCACCAAAAGTTGGTTAAATTACCATGGTGTTAGAGAATCTATGGGGTATTGTCAAGAGGAAAATGAGAAACAAGAGACCAAAAAATGCAGATGAGCTGAAGGCCACTGTCAAAGAAACCTGGGCTTCCATACCACCTCCATGCCACGCCGAATTGAGGCAGTAATTAAAGCAAAAGGAGCCCCTACCAAGTATTGAGTACATGTACAGTAAATGAACATACTTTCCAGAAGGCCAACAATTCACTAAAAATGTTTTTTTTTATTGGTCTTATGAAGTATTCTAATTTGTTGAGATAGTGAATTGGTGGGTTTTTGTTAAATGTGAGCCAGAATCATCACAATTAAAAGAACCAAAGACTTAAACTACTTCAGTCTGTGTGCATTGAATTTATTTAATACACGAGATTCACAATTTGAGTTGAATTACTGAAATAAATGAACTTTTCCACGACATTCTAATTTATTGAGATGCACCTGTATATATATATTGTGTAAACAGTTCTAAATTAAAATATATTATGTCAAAATATATTATAAAATGTATTTTTTGACTACGTTTGTATATGAACACATGAAAAATACATATACTGTTCAAAATATATTATGAAATGTATTTTATTGACAAAGTTAGAACACATTTTATGATTTATGATCATTTTATGTATTTTTTAACCATATGTAAGCATACTGTAAGTAGTCAAAATATATTATGAATTTTTTTTTTTTTACAGTTTGTATATAAACACATTTTTTATGATTATTTTATGTATTTAGTAACAAAATTATTTAAAGCATACTGTAATATCAAAATATAAAGTTTGTATATTAGGACATTTTATGATTTATGATAAATCAATACATTTTAACAAAATGTATTTGAAGCATGCTGTAAATATTGTGTAAACAGTTCTAAATTAAAATATATTATGTCAAAATATATAATAAAATGTATTTTTTGACTACGTTTGTATATGAACACACGTCATTTTATGATCATTATATTAACACAACATATTTGATGTATACTGTAAATATATATTCCACTAATATGTAGCCAATGTAATATATTATATTATACATATTAACAGCCAAATAATATATTAATTAAAATATTTCCAGGCAACGTACTTTTCAAATAGTTTTTTCTTTTTTTTTTTTCTTTTTTTTTAAATAAAACCTGAATTTGGCACATTTAAAAATACATTTTTTAACAAAAATATCAGAAATACTTATTTTTGCCATGCGAGATTCCTGGGATAAAAATTAAAGACACACCTGGTTTGATATTGCAATTCAGACATTTTAAGTGTCCAAATACTGCATATCTTTTTAAGCAGAAATAAAAGCAGTCATGAAAATGAAACAATAACAGCACCAGGGAGCTCCAGGGTGCAAAATAAAAAATAATTCATGCAAAACTATAAATGCAGTCATCATTTACTCACCTTCATGTCGTTTCAGACTTTATTGCAGCATGTGGAAGAATGTTCATGCAGTTCTTTTCCATACGAGGACAGTTCAAGCTGCCGAAGAGACAAAAACATCATCATGCAAGCTCAATAAAAACATACAATTTGTGCACTATGAACCACGTGAAACGTTTTTATACTTCATTGGCAGATATTTATAAATGTGCAAATTGTCTTGTGCAACAAAAATACAAACAGTGCAAAGGATTCACAAACTACACACAAAATGATAGAGAAATATACCGAGTGCTTCATAATTTGCATCTCAAGTAAGGTTGTTTAGATGCGTTTGCTGGAAAACAAGACAAAAACCCAGAGGAAGAGATTCACTTTTAGAGGTGCATGCAACATTTATGAATGCAATACCTTTTTAGGCCTTAATTTATGAAAGAGCAAACGTTTTTAAGACCCACAGAAACCCTGGTGTGTAAATAAAGGATAGAATTTTCATTTTTGGTTTTATAATTCTTATAAAATTCTTATATATATAAAAAAGACACAAGCTTTAAAAAATGTGGCTCAATATTTTTATTTATTTATTTGTTTGTTTGGCAGTGATGCAGCAACCATTATTTTTGGTTCCCCAAACCTTTCAGTGAACAATTGTTAAATACACTTTTTTTAATAATCTAATTAACCTTTTTTCCACTAAAATAATATTTTGTGCAATTTAAAGGCTCTGTTTTTAAGCCTGTGCACAAGTAACATTTCAGCAGTGTGTTCAGAGTTTAGTCGGTGCGTGCATCTAATCATCTAATAGCACTGAATATTTGTTTACAAAAAGAAGTCCTGAGAAAGTAGCAGTGCATGACAGCTGTTCTGACCTCTCCTGATGATTGGATTACTGATGAAGAGACAGCAGAGGCTTTAGTGCTTTTCTCATTCCTTAGCTCACCCAGTCCTGACCCAACTTCACCCCGTTAAGCCATTCTTTATCCTTCACCCGCACATATTCATCAACCTCCATAATGAAGGCTCTTAAAAGCTTCATGCAGCACCAGAGATCAACACCACAAAAGAGTTTCTTTTTAAGGGTAACTGCAACTGTTTCTCTCATAATTCTGACTTTTCTTCTCACAATTCTAAAATTGTATTTCATAACTCTGACTTCTTTCTTGTGAAGTCACAATTATCTTTTTTATTTGGTAGCGAAATTGCACAGAAAAATCAGAATGGCAAGATATAAAATAAGAATTGCGAGATATAAAATTAGAATTGCGAGATATAAAATCAAAATTGCACAGAAAAATCAGAATTGCAAGATAAAAAATAAGAATTGCACAGAAAAATCAGAATTGCAAGATATAAAATAAGAATTGCGAGATATAAAATCAGAATAATCAGAATAATCAGAATTGCAAGATATAAAATCAAAATTGCACAGAAAAATCAGAATTGTGAGATATAAAATAAGAATTGCACAGAAAAATCAGAATTGCAAGATATAAAATTAGAATTGCGAGATATAAAATCAGAATTGCACAGAATAAAAGAGATCAAGATGGCGCCGCAAATGGCAGCCAGGACGCTGAGCTCCGCGATTCTTCTATTGTTTTTGTTTGTTTGTTCTGTGTTTTGTCATTCTTCTTCTATAAGTTTTACCAGAGACGAACTCCTTAACATTAAGCAGCACA
>NW_015547839.1:9791-10278 GCF_001515605.1 Sinocyclocheilus anshuiensis | reverse complement strand
AGACAATATTTTTCCGGTTTTTGATTATTCGGACGTTTTGTTGGACATTCTAGTCGGAGGTACAGCTGTGTTGTTCAAACGCGCGTGCAGACGCAGAAGAGGGAAATGCGCCGGCGCCCTGGTGAAGCTCCGCGTGCGCGGCTTTCGGACTGCGCTCCCAAGCATTCATCTCGCGAATGTCCATTCCCTTCCTAACAAAACGGATGAACTTCTTCTCCTCACCCGCACCAACAAGGACTTTCCTAACTCTGCTGCACTGTGCTTCACTGAAACCTGGCTGAGTGAAGCAATTCCGGACAACTCGCTTCATCTGCCGCGCTACCAGCTGTTCAGAGCGGATCGCATCGCGGAGTTAATGGTGAAACCAGAGGTGGTGGATTGTGTTTCTACATCAACGAAAGTTGGTGTTCAGATGTAACAACGCTGAAAAAGGTATGCTGTCCTAATTTAGAGGCACTCATCATAAACTGTAAACCTTTCTACTCGC
>NW_015547839.1:0-8700 GCF_001515605.1 Sinocyclocheilus anshuiensis | reverse complement strand
TATGATACACAATTGTGGAGAGCGCTGAAAGCAATCAGAGGGAACAATTGCCGTGGAGGAGTGGTATAATATCAGCTTATAAAGAATGATACACCACAGCCTGTCCAAGAATAGCAATGGATTTATTGTTCTCCATATACTCATATCAGCACAGGCTTTGGGCACTAGCCTCCTGAATGCTCAGACACAAAAAACAAGATGTTCAATACTATACAGTATATCTGGGAAAACGAAACGATTGAAAATTGCAATCTTTACATTTACATGTACAGCCTATATATAGTGGTGTGCAGTGGTGTTCTGAAATGAGGAGACAAAGTCCCATGTTTTTTTTTTTGTTTTGTTTTTTTTAAATCAAATGTATGTCCCAGTCACATATTCTTTGCTAAATAAACATTACTAATATAATATAAGAAAATTTCTATTTTATATTTTTACATTAATAATGTAATCAATATTCTATTTATTAAAGTCATGTATGAATCTCATCAAGTTAGTGTTTTTAAGCATTTTACATTTATTCCAAAATAATAACTCAAGGCAGTAACAATTTAAACAATATAATTTATTTGTGAACGTATGTTCAGCTATTCTTTTTAATAGTTAACTTTTAACTATTTTTAAATTTTTCCTTTTGATCAAAGCTCGGTAAATATTTACTTCAAATTTCACCAAGCTGATTACTCACTAAAAACTCCCACAGACCATGTTTTTCAGGGCATTTCAAGTCTTATTTTTGATGTAACAAAGTGGTAACATCTAAGTGTGTGAGGTGTTTACTTGCTTTTTAAAATTAGTCTTCCCATTAACGGCATTATATTGTTCATTCAGACTGATTTGCGAATGTGGAACATGCATAAACACAAGAGACAGGATTTATTGCATGAACCAATCACAGCCGAACATAACCAGTCATGTCCAGTCATATCGCGATGGAGGCATGTCCTACTCTCACGTGACTTTCTCCTATTTATTCTCAATTCCCCCCCAACAAACTCAACGCACACTTCTGTTAAAACTCAATGGGCTCAGGGGAGACGATTTTTTAATGCATTTTGCTTGATGATACTTCCAATATTTAAGTTATACACAGGAGATTTACACCGTCCTTTTGGACAATGGGCAAGAATAAAAGCTTTTTAAAAAGCTAGTACATTTGAGTCACTCACAGTGTCAAGATGTCCTGATTTCATTGACATAAACAAGACAGTGTAGCTGTAAACATTTCACGTTGAAAGCTTTGCTGCATATGCCATACAACGGTGCGTTTTTATGCAGATGGAAGGGGCAACGGTGAGTCTAATGTGGCTATTTACGTGGACTGAACAGAGGCCACACAATAGCCTCCCACGCCGTATGCAGATTCAGACAGTGAAGAGCCTGCCGTGGGTGGCTTAATGGCATGAGCATCTTCAGAACGATTGAAATGCATGGTTAGGCTTTCCCAACCAATATTGTTCAGACTGACACTAAATCTCCTGTAGACTTACTTTCAAGTAAACACACTACATAAAAAATAAATAAAACGAAAAAGAAGTAAAAAGTTACAAAAATAAGCTATTTCATGAAGCCTCCAGCCTACGCAATTGGATTTATTTTATTTTATTATTTTACCTCAAGCTCATGTACTTCTCCCGCCGTCCTGCTGGGAGGGTCCAGCCCACGGCACTTACATAAGGCAGTCGCTGGAGTCTGGACACGGCATGATTCTTTCATAATTATACATTGTCCATCACAACTAACATAGTTATACTTATATTAAACTGCACACTTTGTAAATAACATATCTGCACACTAATAAACATTTCTGTACATTTATTTAAACAGTTAAATTTTTTCCTATACTTCTATTTCTCTATATAGTACATTATTCAATTTTTCTTTTTTTTTTATTATATTAGTGTTATATATATATAAAATAAGAATTTTACAGAAAAATCAGAATGGCAAGATATAAAATTAGAATTGCACAGAAAAATCTGAATTGCAAGATATAAAATTAGAATTGCACAGAAAAATCAGAATTGCAAGATATAAAATTAGAATTGCAAGATATAAAATCAGAACTGCAAGATATAAAATTAGAATTGCAAGACATAACATCAGAATTGCAAGATATAAAATCAGAATGGCAAGATATATAATCAGAATTGCACAGAAAAATCAGAATTGCAAGATATAAAATTTTAATTGCAAGATATAAAATCAGAATTGCAAGATATAAAATTAGAATTGTGAGATATAAAATCAGAATTGCACAGAATAATTAGAATTGCGAGATATAAAATCAGAATTGAACCGAAAAATCAGAATTGCAAGATATAAAATTAGAATTGCGATATATAAAATAACAATTGCACAGAAAAATCTGAATTGCAGGATATAAAATCAGAATTGCACAGAAAAATCAGAATTGCAAGATATAAAATTATAATTGCTCAGAAAAATCAGAATAGCAAGATGTAAAATTAGAATTGTGATACATAAAATCAGAATTGAACAGAAAAATCAGAATTGCAAGATATAAAATCAGAATTGCACAGAATAATTAGAATTGCGAGATATAAAATCAGAATTGCACAGAATAATTAGAATTGCGAGATATAAAATCAGAATTGCACAGAATAATTAGAATTGCGAGATATAAAATCAGAATTGCACAGAATAATTAGAATTGCGAGATATAAAATCAGAATTGCACAGAATAATTAGAATTGCGAGATATAAAATCAGAATTGCACAGAATAATTAGAATTGCGAGATATAAAATCAGAATTGCACAGAATAATTAGAATTGCGAGATATAAAATCAGAATTGCACAGAATAATTAGAATTGCGAGATATAAAATCAGAATTGCACAGAATAATTAGAATTGCGAGATATAAAATCAGAATTGCACAGAATAATTAGAATTGCGAGATATAAAATCAGAATTGCACAGAATAATTAGAATTGCGAGATATAAAATCAGAATTGCACAGAATAATTAGAATTGCGAGATATAAAATCAGAATTGCACAGAATAATTAGAATTGCGAGATATAAAATCAGAATTGCACAGAATAATTAGAATTGCGAGATATAAAATCAGAATTGCACAGAATAATTAGAATTGCGAGATATAAAATCAGAATTGCACAGAATAATTAGAATTGCGAGATATAAAATCAGAATTGCACAGAATAATTAGAATTGCGAGATATAAAATCAGAATTGCACAGAATAATTAGAATTGCGAGATATAAAATCAGAATTGCACAGAATAATTAGAATTGCGAGATATAAAATCAGAATTGCACAGAATAATTAGAATTGCGAGATATAAAATCAGAATTGCACAGAATAATTAGAATTGCGAGATATAAAATCAGAATTGCACAGAATAATTAGAATTGCGAGATATAAAATCAGAATTGCACAGAATAATTAGAATTGCGAGATATAAAATCAGAATTGCACAGAATAATTAGAATTGCGAGATATAAAATCAGAATTGCACAGAATAATTAGAATTGCGAGATATAAAATCAGAATTGCACAGAATAATTAGAATTGCGAGATATAAAATCAGAATTGCACAGAATAATTAGAATTGCGAGATATAAAATCAGAATTGCACAGAATAATTAGAATTGCGAGATATAAAATCAGAATTGCACAGAATAATTAGAATTGCGAGATATAAAATCAGAATTGCACAGAATAATTAGAATTGCGAGATATAAAATCAGAATTGCACAGAATAATTAGAATTGCGAGATATAAAATCAGAATTGCACAGAATAATTAGAATTGCGAGATATAAAATCAGAATTGCACAGAATAATTAGAATTGCGAGATATAAAATCAGAATTGCACAGAATAATTAGAATTGCGAGATATAAAATCAGAATTGCACAGAATAATTAGAATTGCGAGATATAAAATCAGAATTGCACAGAATAATTAGAATTGCGAGATATAAAATCAGAATTGCACAGAATAATTAGAATTGCGAGATATAAAATCAGAATTGCACAGAATAATTAGAATTGCGAGATATAAAATCAGAATTGCACAGAATAATTAGAATTGCGAGATATAAAATCAGAATTGCACAGAATAATTAGAATTGCGAGATATAAAATCAGAATTGCACAGAATAATTAGAATTGCGAGATATAAAATCAGAATTGCACAGAATAATTAGAATTGCGAGATATAAAATCAGAATTGCACAGAATAATTAGAATTGCGAGATATAAAATCAGAATTGCACAGAATAATTAGAATTGCGAGATATAAAATCAGAATTGCACAGAATAATTAGAATTGCGAGATATAAAATCAGAATTGCACAGAATAATTAGAATTGCGAGATATAAAATCAGAATTGCACAGAATAATTAGAATTGCGAGATATAAAATCAGAATTGCACAGAATAATTAGAATTGCGAGATATAAAATCAGAATTGCACAGAATAATTAGAATTGCGAGATATAAAATCAGAATTGCACAGAATAATTAGAATTGCGAGATATAAAATCAGAATTGCACAGAATAATTAGAATTGCGAGATATAAAATCAGAATTGCACAGAATAATTAGAATTGCGAGATATAAAATCAGAATTGCACAGAATAATTAGAATTGCGAGATATAAAATCAGAATTGCACAGAATAATTAGAATTGCGAGATATAAAATCAGAATTGCACAGAATAATTAGAATTGCGAGATATAAAATCAGAATTGCACAGAATAATTAGAATTGCGAGATATAAAATCAGAATTGCACAGAATAATTAGAATTGCGAGATATAAAATCAGAATTGCACAGAATAATTAGAATTGCGAGATATAAAATCAGAATTGCACAGAATAATTAGAATTGCGAGATATAAAATCAGAATTGCACAGAATAATTAGAATTGCGAGATATAAAATCAGAATTGCACAGAATAATTAGAATTGCGAGATATAAAATCAGAATTGCACAGAATAATTAGAATTGCGAGATATAAAATCAGAATTGCACAGAATAATTAGAATTGCGAGATATAAAATCAGAATTGCACAGAATAATTAGAATTGCGAGATATAAAATCAGAATTGCACAGAATAATTAGAATTGCGAGATATAAAATCAGAATTGCACAGAATAATTAGAATTGCGAGATATAAAATCAGAATTGCACAGAATAATTAGAATTGCGAGATATAAAATCAGAATTGCACAGAATAATTAGAATTGCGAGATATAAAATCAGAATTGCACAGAATAATTAGAATTGCGAGATATAAAATCAGAATTGCACAGAATAATTAGAATTGCGAGATATAAAATCAGAATTGCACAGAATAATTAGAATTGCGAGATATAAAATCAGAATTGCACAGAATAATTAGAATTGCGAGATATAAAATCAGAATTGCACAGAATAATTAGAATTGCGAGATATAAAATCAGAATTGCACAGAATAATTAGAATTGCGAGATATAAAATCAGAATTGCACAGAATAATTAGAATTGCGAGATATAAAATCAGAATTGCACAGATTAATCAGAATAGCAAGATATAACATCAGAATTGCAAGATGTAAAATCAGAATTGCACAGAATAATCAGAATTGCAAAATATAAAATTTGAATTGCGAGATCTAAAATCAGAATTGCAAGATATAAAATTTAAATTGCAAGATATAAAATCTGAATTGCAAGATATAAAATAAGAACGCACAGAATAATAAGAATTGCAAGACGTAAATTTAGAATTGCGATATATAAAATAAGAATTGCACAGAAGGCAAGATATATAATCAGAATTGCACAGAAAAATCAGAATTGCAAGATATAAAATTTGAATTGCGAGATATAAAATCAGAATTGCAAGATATAAAATAAGAATTGAACAGAATAATAAGAATTGCAAGATATTAATTCAGAATGGCAAGATATAAAATCATAATTGCACAGAAAAATCATAATTGCAAGATATAAAATCATAATTGCACAGAAAAATCAGAATGTCAAGATATAAAATTAGAATTGTGAGATATAAAATCAGAATTGAACCAAAAAATTAGAATTGCAAGATGTAAAATTAGAATTGCGATATATAAAATAAGAATTGCACAGAAAAATCTGAATTGCAAGATAAAAAATTTAAATTGCGAGATATAAACTAAGAATTGTACAGAAAAATCAGAATTGCAGGATATAAAATCAGAATTGCGATATATAAAATCAGAATTGCACAGAAAAATCAGAATTGCACAAAAAAAAATCAGAATGGCAAGATATTAAATCAGAATCGCAAGTTATAAAATCAGAATTTCACAGAAAAATCTGAATTGCAAGATATAAAATAAGAATTGCACAGAAAAATCAGAATGGCGAGATATAAAATAAGAATTGAAGATATAAAAACAGAATTGCACAGAAAAATCAGAATTGCAAGATATAAAAACAGAATTGCACAGAAAAATCAGAATTGCAAGATATAAAAACAGAATTGCACAGAAAAATCAGAATTGCAAGATATAAAAACAGAATTGCACAGAAAAATCAGAATTACAAGATATACAATTTTAATTGCGAGATATAAAATCAGAATTGCAAGATATAAAATTTGAATTGCAAGATATAAAATCTGAATTGCAAGATATAAATTAAGAACGCACAGAATAATAAGAATTGCAAGATATTAAATCAGAATGGCAAGATATGAAATCAGAATTGCACAGAAAAATCAGAATTGCAATATATAAAAACAGAATTGCACAGAAAAATCAGAATTACAAGATATACAATTTTAATTGCGAGATATAAAATCAGAATTGCAAGATATAAAATTTTAATTGCGAGATATAAAATCAGAATTGCACAGAATAATTAGAATTGCGAGATATAAGATCAGAATTGCACAGAAAAATCAGAATTGCGAGATATTAAATTAGAATTGTGAGATATAAAATAAGAATTGTACAGAAAAATCAGAATTGCAGTATATAAAATCAGAATTGCACAGAAAAATCTGAATTGCAAGATCTAAAATTTGAATTGCGAGATATAAAATCAGAATTACAAGATATAAAATAAGAATTGAACAGAATAATAAGAATTGCAAGATATTAAATCAGAATGGCAAGATATAAAATCAGAATTGCACAGAAAAATCAGAATTGCAAGATATAAAATCAGAATTGCACAGAAAAATCAGAATAGCAAGATATAAAATTAGAATTGTGAGATATAAAATCAGAATTCATCCGAAAAATTAGAATTGCAAGATGTAAAATTAGAATTGCGATATATAAAATAAGAATTGCACAGAAAAATCAGAATGGCAAGATATAAAATCAGAATTGCACAGAAAAATCTGAATTGCAAGATATAAAATTAGAATTCCGATATATAAAATAAGAATTGCACAGAAAAATCAGAATGGCAAGATATAAAATTAGAATTGCACAGAAAAATCTGAATTGCAAGATATAAAACTAGAATTGCGAGATAAAAAAATCAAAATTGAACAGAAAAATCAGAATTGCAAGATATAAAATTAGAATTGCAAGATATAAAATCAGAATTGCACAGAAAAATCAGAATTGCAATATATAAAATCAGAATTGCACAGAAAAATCTGAATTGCAAGATCTAAAATTTGAATTGCGAGATATAAAATCAGAATTACAAGATATAAAATAAGAATTGAACAGAATAATAAGAATTGCAAGATATTAAATCAGAATGGCAAGATATAAAATCAGAATTGCACAGAATAATTAGAATTGCGAGATATAAAATCAGAATTGCACAGAATAATTAGAATTGCGAGATATAAAATCAGAATTGCACAGAATAATTAGAATTGCGAGATATAAAATCAGAATTGCACAGAATAATTAGAATTGCGAGATATAAAATCAGAATTGCACAGAATAATTAGAATTGCGAGATATAAAATCAGAATTGCACAGAATAATTAGAATTGCGAGATATAAAATCAGAATTGCACAGAATAATTAGAATTGCGAGATATAAAATCAGAATTGCACAGAATAATTAGAATTGCGAGATATAAAATCAGAATTGCACAGAAAAATCAGAATTGCAAGATATTAAATTTGAATTGCGAAATATAAAATCAGAATTGCAACATATAAAATTTGAATTGCAAGATATAAAATCTGAATTGCAAGATATAAAATAAGAACGCACAGAATAATAAGAATTGCAAGATATTAAATCAGAATGGCAAGATATAAAATCAGAATTGCACAGAAAAATCAGAATTGCAAGATATAAAATTTTAATTGCGAGATATAAAATCAGAATTGCAAGATATAAAATTAGAATTGCGAGATATAAAATCAGAATTGCACAGAATAATTAGAATTGCGAGATATAAAATCAGAATTGCACAGAATAATCAGAATAGCAAGATATAACATCAGAATTGCGAGATATAAAATCAGAATTGCACAGAATAATCAGAATTGCAAAATATAAAATTTTAATTGCGAGATATAAAATCAGAATTGCAAGATAAAAAAATTAGAATTACGAGATATAAAATGAGAATTGCACAGAATAATTAGAATTGCGAGATATAAAATCAGAACTGCACAGAAAAATCAGAATTGCGAGATATAAAATTAGAATTGTGATATATAAAATAACAATTGCACAGAAAAATCTGAATTGCAGGAT
>NW_015547838.1:645877-649229 GCF_001515605.1 Sinocyclocheilus anshuiensis | reverse complement strand
ATGGCTGCAATATAACAAAGACTGAAAAATTGAAGGGGGTCTGAAAACTTTCCGTACCCACTGTAAATATTGAGTCATGTGCACTTATATTTTAAAGTTAGCAGTACTCATATGTATTGGTTTCAAAACTTAAATGGTTTAAGGCAATCGGTTTCCTCAAACGGTTTGAGTTAACCTAACTTGTCGGGTTTTACAGTGTGGTTGCTAAGGTGTTCTGATTGGTTTGCAGCGTATCGCTTATGGACCACCTCTATGGAACCTCTCTATTAAATCGAAGACACATCGTTTGATTTTATGCAATCAAATGCAGTGACATATAGGCCACGTACACACTGCAGCTAAATTCATTTGTAAATTCACATTTTAGTGCTTAATCTTGTTCTGTACACACACACAGTACAGGAGTGACGACCACATTCCACAACCGAATTAACTGAAAAAATCAGGTAGCGACAACCACATTTACAGAAATTCTACACCACGTGTACGGAACCGAACTGAACAAATAGTTGTTAATAATGTAATTAAATGCATATCAGAGTTGTGTCTCTCTTCTGTATGGGCGGTGCAAGAAATCACAGAGCATGTTTGATTCACTGTTGCCAGATCTTGCTGTATTGGCAAATTAGATGCCACATGCTAAAATATTGCGACATGCACCTGCCTACTTTATAAACTCCATAAACTGGATCGCTCAATGAGCCGAGCAAACAACAACCAAAGACGCTTAATAAGTGTCACTTATATTAAGTGGACATGGCAACATTTCAACGTGCCAGTTGTCACTTCTGAAACTTGTGTGTACATGGCCTTAGACATGGCCTTCCCACTTCTGTGGGAAGTTGTGGCCTAATGGTTAGAGAGTCGAACTCGTAACCCAAAGGTTGCAGGTTCGAGTCTCATACCGGCAGGGATTGTAGGTGGGGGGAGTGAATGTACAGCGCTCTCTCCCACCTTCAATACCAGACTGAGGTGCCCTTGAGCAAGGCACCAAACCCCCAACTGCTCCCCGGGCACCGCAGCAAAAAAATGGCTGCCCACTGCTCCGGGTGTGCGTTCACGGTGTGTGTGTGTTCACTGCTGTGTGTGTGCACTTTGAAGATGGGTTAAATGCAGAGCACTAATTCCAAGTATGGGTCACCATACTTGGCTACTTATGTCACGTCACTTTTTTAAGTGTGACTTGCATGTCCAAACACATTGTTAAGGATGCTCTATATCAGGGGTGCCCAAACTTGGTCCTGGAGGGCCGATGTCCTGCAGAGTTTAGCTCCAACTTGCCTCAACACACCTGCCGGGAAGTTTCTAGTATGCCTAGTAAGAGCTTGATTAGCTGGTTCAGGTGTGTCTAATTGGGGTTGGATCTAAACTCTGCAGGACACCGGCCCTCCAGGACCGAGTTTGGGCACCCCTGCTCTATATAGAGTGCTACAGGGATTATGCATTTTTGCAGGCCAAAACCCAGAAACAAGTATTTTAGCACTTCCAGTTTTTACTTATGACAATTATATTTAGGCTTAAAAAAAAAAATCATAAAAGTTGTGTTAAATTAAGAACAAAACCTGCAGTAATCTATTGTTGGTCACAGAGCTTAATTTCTGCAATAATCCAAAATCTACATTTTTTTTTTTTTTTGCGGGAACCAGGGTGCTGCAAACTTATAGGTTGGCTTACCAAAATCCATCATCACGGCAGCTCTCATTTGACTTATCTTTTTGGCAGGTTTTTTTTTTGTTTGTTTTTGCAGATGGGGTGCTGGAATGTTCAAAACCTGAAAAACAAGAAACCAACTAAAAACTTCAGATAATAAAACACTCGGTCACAACTGTTAGCAACTATTATTAATCTGTGTGAAGAAAGCTTGTGGTTTAAATAAATATAACCTGACTGAGGCTCCAAAAGAAAGCTCAGTACAGCAGTAAGACATGACGAACTCTGTGACCAATCACTGGAGGTCTGGGAGTTTGACTCTGTGGAAGGCCAGGCTTATGTAAAGGGTATTTATTCAAACCTTCAGAGGGATTCAGTCTGGATCAGAGAATTGTGAAGACATACTCAAACTAGAAGCTCCATCTAGAACAGAAAAGTCAAACTAACTCTTTAATCTCATGCGTGTCAGTTTAAAAAGTCATATTCTACAATTTATTTTTGGACTTATTTCACTTATAATGTTTGGAAAGACCGTTTTGCTAATGCTAATGTTGCCACGGAGTTATGAAAATGTAGTTCAAAATGAATGTTCAAAACTGTTTTTTTTTTATGTTTACATTTGTTTAACTATATAGACACATTTTATCATTTTGCAAAAATTCTAGAAATGTTACTTCTGAAAGTTCTCTGAAGATTCGGAAAATGTAGTAACATTAAAAAAAAATAAATAAATAACGAGACGAATATCACCCTCATTCTCAAAAACCTTGAATAAAACTACTTCCTCAGTTAATTAATCACAGTACATTAAGACATTACATTTTGTATTTCAAGTGTTTTTGAGATGTCATGTTTAAAGGATTAGTTCACTTCCAGAATAAAAATGTCCTGATAATTTACTCACCCCCATGTCATCCAAGATGTTCATGTCTTTCTGTCTTCAGTTGCTAAGAAATTAAGGTTTTTGAGGAAAGCACTCCAGAATTTCTCCATACAATGGACTTCAATGGTGGCCAACAGGTTAAAAGGTTCAAATAGCAGTTTCAATGCAGCGTCAAAGGGCTCTACACAATCCCAGCTGAGGAATAAGGGTCTTATCTAGCGAAACAATCATTTTAAAAAATAAAATGTATATACACTTTAACCACAAATGCTCATCTTGCACTGTTGTATAAATCAAGATTTATACAACATTGTAAAATGTTGGCTAAATCAAGTGAATGATATTGTTACGTGTATGTTCTATGTATTGTTTGGTTATTTTATCTTCAGTGCACTGTAAACCCGAACAGTACTACTAACTTATAAAGATCAAGAACACTGCGATTAAAGTCTGTTAAATCGTTGATGCAACTTATAACAATTACATTTTCTGAACAAGGAATTTGGTTTTATTTTTGTGTGGCTCAACAGTTTTGAGTAAACTCTATTTAAAGGGGTCATATGATGCGATTTCAAGTTTTTAGGAGAGGAGGTAATTCTGACTTTGCTATGACAATCTGGCGCTTCTGAATCAGCTACTGTTTTGTTATTAGTTTAAGCATTTGCTATTGACTGTTCAAATGCTGAGTTTTGCAGATCGTGTGTGTGTGTGCGCACGAGAGAGAGAGCGAGAGACAGCACGCGCGAGAGAGAGAGAGACAGGGTCACATCACAGTGGAGTCAGCTGTCTTAACCGTGGCTTGTGTACTGCAAACATACC
>NW_015547838.1:639569-645244 GCF_001515605.1 Sinocyclocheilus anshuiensis | reverse complement strand
GCTCTCCCAGTGTACGTGTGTGAGGAGAACTGTTCTTCAGGACATGAAATGTAAGTATTAAGTGCATTAATAGATCTGAAATAGAGTGGGAAAACTATGACGTCAGAACCAGGAAGTGTAATTCGCCGTGGGTTCCTTTGAGATTTTCCTATGGGTTTTTTTTTAAATGGGGTTTTTCAATTTATGAATAAAATAAAGCCTACAAACACCTCTCCTGCTGATTTTGTTATCATGGACAACGAAACCTCTACAAGTCCTGCAAGCACTGCAGTTGTGATGAGATGATCTTCCAGTGTTTGACAAAGAAATATACAGTTCATGCGGTTTAAAAAAGGCTGAATAAAAAAAAAATTCTCAATTGTATAGCCACAGTTGTGCGTGTGTTTTTTATGCATAGGTGTATTTTTTGAGTGTATTTGTATTTAATAAAGCACTACTGCATTAAAATAATTGGTAAATGAAAAACATTACATATGATAAACAATTTTAAGTACATTTGTCCTTGTTTGGTTTAGTATTTATAGTCCTATGTTTTCTAAACTCATTTGTCCTGTTTCCGTTTGTGTTAAGTGTGTTTTGTAGATTGTTTCCCCAAGTTTGGATTAACGATTCTTGTTGCCTGATCATTTGTCTCTGTGAGCTTTTGATACAACGCACCATTACAGAATACAGGACCTATACAGTTGAAAATTGAGGGGTTTTCTTTCTTTTTTTTCCCCTTTCGTCACCATGGACCTTCCCTCAGTACGATTATTATACCTAGAGCAGAAGGACCGTTCCCTGGAAGTTCACACCAGCGTATTCCTAGAATTAGCTTATCAGACGTACTACCTAAAATGCTCGCTAAGGCTTGAGATGCAACACACAGAGCAAGCCAGTAGGTGCGAGTATGTAGAGTAGGTGCTGGTAAACAACTCGGCCTCACGGAGCCTAGTCTCATGTTGCCAGACCTTCAGACTGACGGCAGAAGGTCTGAGAACCGTGGCCGCTTTGAATGGCAAGGCCCGCCCAAGAGGCCATATGACTGACAGATAAAGCAACCAATCACATTTCGGTTTGTGCCATGTCATGTTTAGGTGTGTGGAATTGTTCCCACAATAACAGCCGTGTGTAAAACTCTTGAACGTATTTGAAAGATTCGATGCCGTGAACTTTAAATATTTCACATACTTTTAAAAATCCAGCATTTAGTTGATCCTGATAAGCACTCATTGTCAGAGTTGTAAACACGACGGCTTTCTTCTAACATGAGGGGTTTGGCGTCACAGCATATTCCAGGCGCAACTTTAAAGAACACGACATGCACGTCTCATGGAAATCCTGTATAATTCAACCAATCTGATGACGACTTCGAAACTCCCAAAGTGTTTTCAATTTTATGTGCCGTATGCATCAGACGTTCAGTCAACGGTCCGTGGGCATGATGTCTGAGGCTGAGACTACACGGAGCCTACCAGCACCCCTCCACCTAACCCAGCACCCAGTCAGCCAACACCCAGCCGCACGGAGCAGCCTAATTCCACCACAGACACACAGCCTGTGCCTGCCATGTCTACATCTAATGCAAGCCAGATTTTGTTGTCCAGCTACATCATTTATTTTGTCCTGTCTATGTCTATGTTGTGTAGATCGTTTCCCTAAGGTTGGATTAAAGACTCTTGTTGCCTGATCATTCATTTCCATGAGCTTTTGATATAACGTACAATTACAGATATATGAACAAGCCCCCTCTGTAAAAACCTTCAGAATATAGATAGGAATAAAACTCTAAAGTTTGGTTTATGTAAGAGTTGCTTAAGTTGAGAATCTTGGCTCATTTTGAGAAATAAAAGATATGTATAGTCTTAAAGATATGTATTGTAATTGAAATCTACAGATGCAAATAGATCAAATGTAATAAAATACACACTTAAATGTGTATTTTGGGTGTTTTCTTTGAAAGAAGACATGTTATGGAAGCAAAAGAGTTTAAAATCTCCAAACTGACCAGTGCCTGTTGGGTTTTGCTTGAAAGCAAAAGACAAACCAAAGGGCCAATAAACTTCCAAATAACTTGCAGGTAATTATGGCGATTAAACAAACAAATACGCTTGCGCCGCAGAAACATCAGCTTATTAAGTCCAAAGAGAGAGAAATCTTATCCACGCTGCTCTTGACAGAAAATCTTTCACATCCCCTCTCTCTCTCTCGATCTCGCTTTCTTCGTCTTTATTAACATCATCTCCACGCTGACCCCATCACTTAAAGCTGCCGGTTTGTTTGCTTTGCACTGAGGCCTGATTGATCACATTGGTATCTTAGCCTTAATTCACCTCACTTGCATCTAGATGGGAAGTCTGGCCATAACCCAGGTGCGAATAAATCACCCAGGAGGCCAGATCTCCAGCTATGTGCATAACAGGCCAGGATGAAGGATTAATTGTAAAGGTTCACAATCTGAGTGGGGAAATTCATCACGCACCCAAATAACACACATTTGTTAACAGAACACACATGAATGCAGGTATTTTGTGGTTAATGCTGGTATTTGTCTTCCATTTATGCCTTGTTTGTGTTTCACATGGCAGACTTTAATGCTAAATGCAATCCAGATTTTGTTGTCCAGCTACATCAAGCAAGGGCCCAGAAGTCCCAGAAAACCATTAAAATCAACTTGAAAACCCATTTGCAAACCACTTTACTTCAGTGATGTGACGTATTTCCAATTGAAGCCAACAAAACCTGAAGAGAGCCCATTCATCCCAACTGTGGTGGTTTGGCTGGCTTGTGACAATTGGAAGTTCATGCTGACTTTAAATTAACAGGTAAAAGCTGCAAAAGTCACTGCAGTTACCTAGTTAAAAAGAATTTTTTATTCAGTAGGCTTAACAGTTTATTATGACTTCGGGAGAGATGCTAGCTCTGCTTCAAAACATAGTGATCTGCCTTCTAAGGTATAGCATAACTAACATTTTCTGATTTAAAAGGAAATTACAAATAACAAGAAAATTCACACAATTAAATCACACAATAAGTTATCATGTCGCTAAGCTAATGGTACAACAGCCATAGAAATACATATAGTAGCACACACACATTTTTGGTTTCCCAAAGAACCTTAAGTAAACAGTATTTGACCATTATACCGTGTTTTTTTTTTTATAGATTTTTTTCCCCACCTTGTTACACTTGTGGTGTTCCTGGTCAAAATGACCTACAAAACTTGTTTTCTTTAAATTACTACAGGTTTTGTATTACTTTTTGGAACGGTTTGACCATAGGCCTCATTGATCTAAGCTTATGCACCTCAGTTTTTGAGTGAACATTGCCAAAATTATCCACAAATAATGTTTTTTTAAATTTTCACTCAAAAGGTATTACTATCAATCTATTTGAAAAACAAAACCTATGCTTATTGAAAGGAAAAAAAAAAAAAAAAAAAAAAAAAAAAAAAAAAAAAAAAGATTGAATGCAAGATTTAGACATTTACAAGCAATTTTTAAAAGGCCAGTCATTTTTGACTGGGAACACCAAATTAGGTAAAGGATTTTCAGCTCACCACTGGGGTTAAAAACCAGTTTTTTTTTTTTAGTGAAAAGAACATTTTAAAAATCTGAAGAACCACTGTAAAGCACTTTTTATGGAATGGAAAAGTTCCATGGATGTTACAGGTTCTTCTTGGGACCACTGATAAAGAACCAATAACCTGTGTTTATAAGACTCTATTTACTGTATAATCAACATTTCTCTCCACCATCGCTTCATCCAGCATCTTTTATGGCTTTTTTAACTGAGCTTTTTGGAGTGCATTCACAGATTGTCTTCTATACAAAGTATACATGTGATGCGGCCTTATATGTAGTCAAAAGGTGTCATCTTACAAGGAAGCATAATCATGCTGCCTACCATTTGGGACAAGCCTCTTGTCAGGAACACGCGCCCATAATGCCTTAAAGGGGTCATATGATGCGATTTAAATGTTTCCTTTCTCTTTGGAGTGTTACAAGCTCTTGGTGCATAAAGAACATCTGTAAAGTTGCAAAGACTAAAGTCTCAAAGCCAAAGAGATATTCTTTATAAAAGTTAAGAATCAACCACACCTACCTAAAAGGGCTCGTTCTAACACACCCCCACATGTCTACGTTACGATGTGGGAAGATTTGCATAACTACGCCCAAATGTTCACGCAAAGAAAGGCATAACTTTTATTCTCGCTGTAGTATTGTTGCTGCCGCCATGTCGTGAAGGCACTGTGTGTTTCGTTGTGAAAGCGAAACTACTTTGTTTAGCAACATCATATGACCCCGTTAAAATGCTGCCCACGTAAGCAGCTCACTAGGCTTGAAACAAATCCAAATCTTCAGTCATTTTGTGCTTAATGCAAGTATTTGTCTTACATTTGATATTTTTTTTCAGGAAACAGACTTCAGTGCTAAATGCTTTTTATATTTTTGCCTGACCACATTTAATGTTAGAGAGACAAAAAAGTCATTAAATAAAAAGCTGAATCCTAAATGGAGTTACTTTTCAACTAGTTCACAACAACTTATTTAATAAGCCTGACACTTCATTATGCGCTGGAAGAGGTGCTTTGCTCAAATTAAGGATGAACTCTTACCAAGGAGCTTAAGTATTTCATCCAAAAACCATCACAATGAAAAATGCTTTATCTAATAGCTATTAATCTCCTGTTAGTCAACATATATACCAACTTATAATATATAGCTAAACTTAAATCTTAAGTCAATTTAATTAGTTAACAGGATCAAGTAAGTTCACATTTGCCTAGAGGAAAATTAAGTACTCCATCTTCAGCGAGAGAGTTGCTCGGCGTACGGTGATGGATGTTTCTCAGGAAACTGAGAACCTACATATGTAATGCAGGATGATTTCACACTGCGGAGGCACGAGAAGAGAGAAACCACAGCTTCAGTTGCAACTATATCAGGTTATACGGCTCTTGCTTTTGGCTGTGAGCGATAGAGGGTAAACTCGAGGTTGACTTTCACTGTTTGATTATGAAATGTTGTGTCCAAGAGTGAAATATGACTAGAGGATGAGTGGGAATACATGATGGGTTAAAAAGTCTTCGACTGAGTTCATAAAAACTTACATGAAAAAGTTGTCAGTTTTTTTTAGTTTTTTTTTTTATTTGGGGTCACTATGTTCTTGTTTTGCATCATGTCCTGAAATTTGTTAAATGTTTTGTAGATTGAGACGTACTTAAACATTTACATTTTAAATGGTGTTTGCCGATGTCAGTATAACACACGCTTCTCATAAGTGGGACGTTGACGCAGCACCTGAATTATCAGTCTAATTAAACAAAAACGCCTTCCCTGTCAGATGATTTGTGATTAAACATGATAATACACCAAATGAGATCAAGTCCTAAAGCAAAACTGTCCCAACCAAAATCAATATTAGAAGAGTTCAATAAGAACGGTCACAAGTTGTTCTCTCTTAATGCACAGCTGATATTACAGTTATGAAAGAACTTTATCAACAACTCATTGCATGGAAGAGAGAAATATTAAATCAAACTTAAAACTGGATGCACACCGGTGTTATTTTAGTATTATTTATAGATTACATATGTTTTTATTGATATTTTGAATTGGCTTTTATTTGTATATTTTCAGTTCTCATTTTTACTTTAGTTCCATTTTTAGTAAATGTTTTACAGGTTTTGGTCA
>NW_015547838.1:630792-638494 GCF_001515605.1 Sinocyclocheilus anshuiensis | reverse complement strand
ACCCAAGACAGTGAGACACACACACACACACACACACACACACACACACACACACACACACACACACACAGAGAGAACACGGAGGGAAGTATACTTGTTAATTAAAGCATCGCCAGAAGACAACAAAAGGATATTAACTCTGGCAAGTAAAACAAACGGAGTTCTGGCTGTATGGCTCAAACGATAACAGTTCTTTCTTATCTGTCACAGGAACACGGAGAGAGCAATCCACAGGTGAGTAAATCCACAAGTTGAGTATCCAGGTAATTAACAACAGCAACAACAAGACCAGACGACAGAGTGAGGACGTGAAGCCAGTTTTAAACTTGCGTAGATTGGAGGGTGGCAGGTGCAGATAGTCAGTACTCAGGTGATTGTGATCGTTCGGGAGCGGTGATTGGATCTGGCAGCCGGCTAGACTCTGTGACTATTATATATATATAATTACAAAAGCATTTGACAAAAAACTAAATTAAAAACTGAAATTATAAAAATAAAAGATAAAAAATAAAAGATAAACAGAAATATAGAATAAATTAACGAATTAATAAATGAATGAATTAATTAATTACAAAAGCATGTGACAAAAAAACTAAATTAAAAACTGAAGATATAAAAATAAAAGCTTAAATTTTTAGTAAATGTGTTACATGTTTTTGTCATTTTAAGTATTTTTTTTTAAATAGGTTTATTTTTTTTTTAAGTAGGTTGAATTTATTTCAGTTTTAGTTTCAGTTGAGTTTTTTCAGTAATTTTACTACTTAAACTTGTTTAGTTACAGTAGCTGCCAAGCAGGGCCGTAGCTATTGGGGTGAAAGGTGGTGAAGATTATAGGGGCCCATGGCTATTGGGGGGCTCCTGGCGATTTGTCCAAATATCCAATAGCATTAATAACACAATATAAAGAAATACAAACACGATCGGATGATAAGAGCAGGTCATTTGTAACTGATGAGAGCAGTCTCAGTACTATGATATGGTCTAAATCCTGACATCCTCACAGATACCATTTCTGTCTAAGGAACATAGCTGAGAGGATACTGGCTTTTCTAGTATTTTTGACAGAAAAGGGAGATTTGAGATTGGTCTGTAATTAACTAATTCTTTATGATCAAGTTGTGTGTGTGTGTGTGTGTGTGTGTGTGTGTGTGTGTGTTTAATGAGAGGCTTAATAACAGCCAGTTTGAAGGATTTCGGGACATATCCTAATGACATTGACGAATGAATAATATTCAGAAGAGGATCTATGACTTCTGGAAGCACCTCTTTTAGTAGCTAAGATGGAATAGGGTCTAACATACATGTTGTTGGTTTTGATGATTTGACAAGTTTATACAATTCTTCCTATCCTATAGCAGAAAATGAGTGGAATTGTTCCTCAGGGGATTGTAAGACTTGAAGAACTTCTGACACTTTGATCTTCTGAGATACGGACAGTATACAAACACAGTCTATTAACATACAGGCATTTGTTTCCTCATCTCACTGAGAGAAAACTCCTTTCTCACCTATACCTTTGTTTCTTTTCATCCACTTTCTTTCCTTCACTCAGCTCACTCAGAATGGTCAATAGCATAATATAATGTTCTACATGAATACAAGTGATATTCACAGTCACGTTTGGTATCATTTGAATTGTCTCAAGGCGACTGATACAATGGTCTCAATTTTACAAGAAGTAGACTAAAAGTTAATACACATCCTAAGAGTTTAGAGAGATGATTGCTTACTGTAGAGGGTGTGCCATTTCCCAGTGTCTTTCATGCAAATTGCCATCTGTCCCCAAAAGCGGTAAACTCTCCACGCCTAGGACTCGCTCAATGCAAATTCCAATTCCTGCCTTCATTTGGAGGATGTTTGTCTTGGTCGGAGTACTTAAGGAAATGTTGCAAGAAGATCAGAACGTTTCCGTAGTCAGATGAGCCCATAGTGTAGAGTGTCCACACACTCCATACTATGTATTTTCCTGAAGTCAGGTATGCATCTTTTACTCTTAGATTTATCTTTGAGAATTTGATGTCTTGTATTGATTTGATTGGATATTGGATATCTCTAAATAGGCTATGTAATTGGCATAATACATATTTAACTGACTGATAATAAATTGTTACATTTGATTTTATTTTGACTTACTCTGAAATTATTTTCTCAAGTAGATTAAATGAAGGTGTATGTTTCCACAAATCTGCGTCCAGGGTACATACTAGATCTCAGGTTAGATGGAGCATGGGACACATCTGGTGAGATTCTAGATTTCTGACTAACTGCTTGACTTGAGTTAAATTGTTATGCAGTTACATTAACCATGGAGGACTAGAAAAAATACTATTTGAGTACTAGTAAGCATGGTTCAGCATACTTCATAGTACTAGCCATATCCTCTGGTTATTGTCTCAGTTTTATTCAAGTTGTTATATAGTTAGATTAACTATAGAGGGCTAGATAAAAATACTATTGAAGTATTAGCATATTTCATAGTGATAGTCATAACCTCTGATTATTGTTTGAGCTTTAACTAAGTTGTTAAATAGATGACTGTAGGGGGCTAAACAGAACTATTATTTAAAGAATGACAAGCATGAGGCGGTCTATTAAATAGTAGTCATAACCTTTGACTAATGATCAGACTGAAGAGTTTGTGATCATGAGGTCCACGTAAATTGGCCAATGTGAGACACTCTGAGAGACACAGATTCCTAATGAACGAGTAAAATATAAAATATAAAATAAGAGTTGAATAGAATGATCAGATGTCTAGTTAAATTATCCTTGAATGATCAGTAATAATTGGCATTCTAATCTAAATTTAAGGTCATAATAAAAATGGAGTCAGATTAGAATTTATTTTAAATTAAATTACTTTGCGCATCAAAAAGACAGAATGTGCAGGAAACCTTCAACCACCACTGGATACCTTCATTGGGCCAATTGGGTGGACCTTACAGGATCTATAGTTCACTGTCTGACGCGTTACTGTAGCTGACGGCTGCATGGTTAGAATCTCTCTAATAGTATCGATCTTGGAAGAAGTTCATAAAGTTAATACTTGTAATGGACAAAATGTTACGAAATGAGGTGTTACATACTGCTGTGCTGTTGGGAAATATCTGCACGTGTTGATGCTTTATTTTTCATTAATTTAGCCACTGTATTGAATAAATGCTGGGGGTTGCGTTTGTCTTCCTCTAAAAGAAACGAAAAGTAAGCATATCTAGAAATTTTTAGAGCTTTTCTATAAGTAGAAGTACTTTCCCTCCATGCAATACGAAATACCTCTAGTTTTGTTTTCTTCCAGCTGCGCTCCATTTTCCGGACTGCTCTCTTTAAGGCGCGTGTGCTCATTATACCAGTGTCGGACTGTTTTCCTTAATCTTCTTTAAGCATAAAGGAGCAACCGTATCTAAAGTGCTAGAAAAGAGAGAGAGCCCATAGTTTCTGTTACAGCATCAAGTTTTTCTGAGCTATTGGATTTGCTGAGTAATTGAGACAAGTCAGGAAGATTATTTACAAAGCAGTCTTTTGTTGTAGAAGTGATGGTTCTACTATATTTGTAACAAGGAGTTGAATTTGCAGCTTTAGCTATATGGAGTATACACTAGACTAGATAATGATCCAAAATATCATCACTCTGCTGCAGAATTTCAACGCCATTAACATCAATTCCATGTGACAGTATTAGATCTATGATTATGACAATGATTAGGCCCTGACACTTGTTGTCTGATCCCAATAGAGTTCAGAATGTCTATAAATGCTGATCCCCAATGCATCTTTTTCATTATCAACATGGATATTAACATCCCCAACAATTAAGACTTTATCTGCAGCCAGCACTAACTCAGATAGAAAATCAGCAAATCCTTTGGTAAAGTCTGAATGGTGCCCTGGTGGCCTGTATATAGTAGCCAGTACAAACGTCACAGGGGATTTATCATTAACACATTCATAAGCTGAATCGTGTGTGATTGGTAAGAATGTTCAATACTGTAAATAATGCATAAAAAAAAACATAGCACAACATGAGCAGATTTAAATTGAATGCCACAACGACACTTTTCATTTAATTTTCACTATATTTGCGGCAGCCATAATAGATTTAGTTTAAAGGTATAGTTCACCCAAAAATGAACATTTTGTCATCATTTACTCACCCTCAAGTTATTCCAAACCTGTATGAGTTTCTTTCTTCTGTTGAACACAAAAGATGATATTTTGAAGTATGTTGGTAACCAAACAGCCAATGACCTAAACAGTTTTTTCCCCTTTCTAAGGCAATGATAACTGTTTGGTTACCAGCATTCTTCAAAATATCTTCTTTTATGTTTCACTAGAGAACGAAACTTGTACAGGTTTCGACAACATGAGAGTAAGTAAAAGATGAAAATTGTCATTTTTGGATTAACTATCCGTGTATTGCACTGGGGCATTTTTTTTTTCCCCAATTTGGCTACATATTTTCACACCCGTTTCAGACTTTTGGATGCCACTGTATTTGTAAGACAAAAGGATATTGTTATTGAAGTTGTAAATCAATAAAAAAATTATTGGAGTTTTTAAGTTTTTCTACTTAAATATGTCACATTTAATTCAGTGTGTTACTTGCTGTTTCTTTGTAATTGTTTGTGAAACTTACTAGTGATTACAGAGTGAAAATTGTTTCTACACTTTTTTTCAGTGTATTTCAACATAAAAGCTCAGAAAAGTTCAGTTGCTGCCTTAAATTTTTAAGCATAATCAAATCAGCTGTACAAGTCATTTCAACTTACATTATATTAAACTGATTTGAATATCAAATAACTGGTCAAACTGATTTGATGAATTAAAGTAATGAAAAAATGTTTTCATGACTTCTTTATCATATCGTTTTTACATAGGGTTTAAGAATGTGCTATTGTAAAAAAATTAATCACTAACCACAAATAAAGTATCTACTACAATGAATTCACTGAGGATTCCCCACAAGAAGCATCAGGTTACAGGAAAACAATGTTTTTCTAAAAATAAATAAATAAGTAAAAACATAAATAAATAATTTGATGCTCATTGACATTGACAAGTTCTATTTACTATAAATAAGACTCGACTGACCTTCTCAAAGTCTGTGTATTGACAACTATCGAGAGAAGTCACAAACAACCGCACTGACTTTCAAACAGGCGACATCATTCCACTTCAGACTTCAGCACATTCATCTCATTATGACGCCATTTCCTCCAGAGTGCCAGGCAGCTGTTGTAAAATTACCTTTTACTCTTGGGTTTTTCAGAAGTGACGTTTGAAGGCAGAATTCATTACGACGCCAGACCCGGCGGACATGAATTATGCAACATTTAAGCAGCAATCTTTGCTCGCAATAAAAGCTTGGCATAACTGGCGGAATGGTTCGCCCCAATGTCATGTACCCCGCACTGGTTGTGTGGAAATCAGAATTCATTACAGCCGTAAGCCTGGCAGAAATATGAATTATATATCGCTCTAGTAGCAGCTGGTTCTGACAGTTTAAAAGACATACAGCTGGAATTTACCTTCACTTTTTGCACTACAGCTGTCTGCGGGTTTTTGGGGGAATGCAAAGTGAATATAAATTTAACCTTTCTGCACTTGTTCATTACGGGAACCATTATATCTTCCTTCCTCCATTTTATTCCTGAAAAGGAAATTAAGGTTAATTTCTAAAGCCCTGTTTACACCTGGTATGAAGATGTGTTCTGGTCAATCGGATCACAAGTACAGTACATGACTGTCACGAATTCGGTCAATGGACTTCCGTTTATTCACCACCAGAGGTCACCCTTTCCATTACATTGACTCTCGCACAACACAAACTGTTGCATAGCACCCCGGACTACATATCCCATCATTCTTTGCACGATTTGCACACTGCACTGATTGCACTCATTGCACACAGCTGTTTCTAATCACCTCACTCACTATATAACACCCACTCTAACCACCTTTCTCTGCTGAGTATTGTTTAGCCCGTACCCCATTCCGAGTCTCTGAGTTTTCCTTGTTTTTGCCTTGCCTTGCCTGTTTTCGCGGTTTCTGATCTTTGCCTGTTTTTCTGGATTTTTCCCTCTCGTCTCGCCCCTGTGATTCTGTCTGCCGATCGGTGACCTACGCTAGCCCTGGGACTATTCTTGTGTTTTGCCCGCCATATACCTGTTTGCCATTGTTTGACCCTGCCTGTTTACCACGTCTCTTTAATAAAGCCTGCAGATGGATCCACACGTCTCACGTCTCGTCAGCCCCGTTACAATGACAGAGACACATACTCATCTCTTTTGACCACTTTCCTGATTTCTTTGAGGGGGACGGTATATGGTCGTGTAAATGTATGGGCCTTTTCTGATCTTCCAATCTAATATTGCAAAATAAGCTTGTGCAATTTACATATGAATGCGAAAGTAAACAAATACCCTGCTGAAAAAAAAAACAGTTAAAACCAGCCTAAGCTGGATGGCTGGTCTTAGCTGGTTTAAGCTGGAAGTAGCTGGTTTTAGCTGGTCTCCCAGCCTGGCTAAGCTGATTTTAGCTGGTTGACCAGCTGGTCTCCCAGCCTAACCAGCTAAGACCAGCCTGACCAGCCTGAGAATGGCCAAAACCCCTCTAAAACCAGCCTGCTGACCAGCTATGACCAGGCTGGACGACCAACTAAAACCAACCAACCAGCTTAAGCTCGTTTTAGCTGGTTTTGTTAGCAGGGCAGAGAGCAGCAGCTTTTGTTTCTGCTATGGTAGCCTCAGAATTACGTCCAATGCAGTGGGTTTGTGAATCAGGACTGGGCTTGTGCTTTTTACATTTTGGAGCCGAGCCACTAAACTTAAGATTTCAGCCGGCAGAGTTTAAATCTGATCTGGCTAGCGCACTTCAGCAACACGTCATGTTTAAGAATGAGGTCAGTAGGCAGAGAAGAGGCGGTATTTAGTGGCTATTCGAACGCATTCGACCACATGAGCATCTACACTATGAAAGCAATATGGTTGAAAGTGCTTTTGAACTAGTCAGAAGTGGACAAACTTAAAACATTTCAAACCCCATTTATACCTGTATTTAGCATCACTTCTGATCAGATTGACAAAAACACATCTTAATACCAGGTGTATATAATGTAATACCAGGTCCTTTTGATGTTATCATGCTGTCTGTATTAGCGCACATACAACACAGTTAAAGAAAAATGCACACTTTGAACAGTTTTTAAATATTTAAATCTGTTTTGCTCAAATAAACTGGTTTGTAAACGAATAGCCAAACATCTAAAAATGTTTACATATATTATCAGTCAAAGGTTTTGGGTCAGTAATTTTTTTTTTAATGTTTTTTTGAGTCTCTTCTGCTCACCAACGCTGCATTTATTTGATCAAACAGCAAAAACAGTAATATTGTAAAATATTATTTCAGTATAACTGCTTTTTATTTTAAAATATTTTAAAATGTAATATATTTCTGTGATGGTAAAGCTGAATTTTCAGCATCATTACTCCAGTCTTCAGTGTCACATGATCCTTCAGAAATCATTTTAATATGCTGATTTGCTGCTCAAGAAACATTTGTTTCAGGATCCTTTTAATAATGTTCGAACATTATTTATTTCATAATCATCATTTCATCATTTATTTGAAATAGAGTTTTTTTTTGTAACTTTATAAATGGTTTTAACTGTCACTTCTGATCAAATTAATGCATCTTTGGCGTGTGT
>NW_015547838.1:615909-630625 GCF_001515605.1 Sinocyclocheilus anshuiensis | reverse complement strand
GTGTGTGTGTGTGTGTGTGTGTGTGTATATATATATATATATATATATATATATTTCTGAACAAAGTAAGACACAAGCTGTAAAAATTGCAGATGATCAGATTACTGGTTAATCAAGAAGGCCTAACCTGCTAACCATCAAAACTTTGATCTTAAAACTTACGGCACGAGTTGATTAACAGTATTTTCTCCAATATTTAAAGAAAATCAACTCATACCGTAAGTTTTAAGATCAAAGTTTTGCTGATTAGCAGGTTAGGCCTTTTTGATTAACCAGTAATCTGATCATCTGCAATTCTTACAGCTTGTGTCTTACTTTGTTCAGAAATGGAATAGCCTACTGGAGATATCCAGACACATTATCCGGATTTCACATATGGACACATTTAACCCTTCAGATCTGGCTTAATAATAGACATCGATCAATAATTATAAAAATGTGTTTCAAAATTGTCCGAGGAAGAGCTACAGACAAGATGTGAAGAACGCTGCGCTTTCAGCAATTTCATTATCCCTATTTATGCAATTATGACAACAAATGAGACCAAAGATGCATAAAACTAACTGAAATTATCAAAAGAGATCGTTATGTACTGGTTTTCTCCAAGCTGTCTTCAGTCTGAAGCAATCAGATAAACAACAAGCTATTGTGAACTTTTAAAAGAACCAAATGAGCTCCAGATATCGTGCTGCTCAAATTCTAAATATGGCCGAAATCGAGTGGTATCACAGCACTGGCTGATCCCTATTGTTCCTCAATGCCTAATTCACTAAGTTGTCTTCCAAATTAGTGATTTCAACACAAGCCAAATCACAAAACGTCTCGGGTTACGTATGTAACCCTAGTTCCTCGAGGGAACGAGACGCTGCGTCGGAAACACTAGGGGAATGCCCTTCAGCGTGACGGGCTCTGAACCTCGTGTGTAACAAACCAATAGATGGGCGACGTAATGACCAGGAAGCTATAAAAGCACGTGCGGTGAGACCAGCGTCAGCTTCTAGGAATGAAGCAAGCGCTGGCAGGGACGCCGGAAGTATGGCACCGAGACGCAGCGTCTTGTTCCCTCGAGGAACTAGGGTTACATACGTAACCTGAGACGTTCCTCTTCAGGAACTCGAGCTGCGTCGGAAACGCTAGGGGAACGAGAATGCCCACGCCGCCAGACTTCTAAGTCTCTGCCTAGTGTGGAAGACTGCACAGCTAGGGCGAGAGAACAGAAGAGCCAGGAGTGGCTCGCATGTCTAGACCATAAAACCTAACAAAGGTAAGGGGCGTGCACCAACCTGCAGCGTTGCAGATGTCCTGCATAGGAACACCCGCTAAACAAGCCTTAGCTGCCAAAAAGTCTACTAAGGGAATCAGTCTCTCGAGACTGATCTCTGGTGTAATACGAGCAGCCAGCTCGGTGCCCTGTAATGGCGAACTGGCAGGGAACAACCGAACCAGCTGCTCTAGAGACCTCCGCAGAGGTGGCGAGCCTCTTAGCACCGCTACGTTCCCGGGCGGTGAGTGAGAGTGGCGCTCGCGGGAGACCGCTGTGCCCTGTAACTCCGGCAGGGTTAGCAGACCGATCTCCTGAGGGCACTGAGGCGAGACGGACACCGTGTAATGCGGTGTAACCCGCTGCACCCCAGAGGGGACTGACCTCATAAGTCCTGGGCCGGTGGCATCAGGACGTTTTTGCCGAGGACCTCTTAGACTTAAGTACGGTCCGCAGATCCGGCTTAGCCTTAGAGGCCCCCGACCTAGAGCATCGCCTCACCCCCGTGTCTCGCCACGGGGGAGCACGCGAGGCCACGCTCTGTTTTTGCACGCCCCTGTATGTGGAGCTGGTACCCGGCAGCCCCCAGAGCTAGAGGGCGGCGAGGGAGAAACCGCTGGAACGCCGCCGCCTGCTTACGGGCCTCCTGGTACCTGTCGATGACCGAATTGACGGCGTCGCCAAACAGGCCAGAAGGCGCAAGCGGGGCGTCCATTAGGCAGACCTTGTGTCTCTCTTTCATGTCTGACAAGGTCAGCCATAGATGCCTCTCCGCTGCCACCATAGCTGCCATAGACCTGGATAACACTGGGAAAACTTACCCGTACCACTTAGAAGCCTTCCCGAAGGAGGTTTCGGAAGCACTTACACATATGAACAACCGTTTAGGTGCATATGAAAGATTGGAGGAGATAATAACCCTCTGGAAATGGCAGAAGTCTGCCGGGGAAACACGGGCTCTGAGGCTATACCGTGGACTTTACACATATGAGATCCAGTTAGGTCTCTACATATGGAACCCAGCCCTCTACCGGTTCTCAAGGATTCATCGAGTGAGGACCTGGCGCCGGACATTCCGCCACGTCTGGCTGCCGAGGGGATGGAGGAGCTCGACAGGGTCTACAGTAGGGACACTCTGGAGCAGTTTTAGCAAGCCGACACTAAACCGGGGTCTCTCAGTGCCTCTACCCGTTTGAGGTGAGAACACATGAGAATATCAGCTCCACACGAAGGCTATAGAATCTAGCGAACGTGTTGGGGGTCGCCCAGCCCACAGCTCTACAAATATCTGTCAGCGAAGCGCCATGAGCCAGCGTCCAGGAGGATGCAACACTCTTAGTAGAGTGAGCTCGCAACCTGAGCAGGCAGGGCACACCCTGTGCCTGATAAGCCAGGACGATGGCATCCACAATCCAGTGGGCCATCCTCTGCTTAGAGACGGACTTCTCCTTCTGCCGGCCTCCGTAAAAGACAAAGAGCTGGTCTGAGGTGCTAAATTTTTGTGTCCGGTCTACGTAGCATCTCAAGGCTCGGACGGGACAAAGCAAAGCAAAGCTAGGGCTGGGTCTGCCTCCTCCAGGGGCAGCGCTTGCAGGCTCACCACCTGATTCCTGAAGGGAGTAGTGGGAACCTTGGGCACATAGCCGGGCCAGGGCCTCAGGATTACCTGGGAGTCAGCCGGCCCAAAATCTAGGCACGAATCGTCGACCGAAAATGCGTGCAGATCCCCTACCCTCTTGATGGAGGCCAGTGCAAACAGGAGCAGAGTTTTCACTAGATAGAAACTTCAGCTCAACTGACTCCAAAGACTCAAATGGGCCCTGCTGTAGTTTTTTGAGCACCAGAGACAGGTCCCAAGAAGGTATAGAGGGAGGCCGAGGAGGGTTCAACCTTCTCGCCCCCCTAAGGAACCTGATGACCAGGTCGTGCTTCCCCACCATTCTCCCCTCTATGGGGTCATGGTTACTGAAATAGCAGCGACATAAACTTTAAGGGTGCAGGGAGACAGCCTTCGCTCCAACCCTTGCTGCAAGAAGGAGAGCACGACTCTGATTGGACATCTCTCTCGATGAGAGGAACACCACTCGACGAACAGGCTCCACTTCAAGGCGTAAGCTTGTCTCGTAGATGGTGCTCGCGGCGAAGTGATGGTGTCAACTACCTCTTGGGGTAGGTCACCTAGAACCTCCGCATCCCGTCCAGGGACCAGACATGAAGTTTCCAGAGGTCTGGACGCGGGTGCCACAGGGTGCCGCGTCTCTGAGTTAGAAGATCCCTCCTCAGAGGAATCTGCCAAGGAGGGGCTGTCACAGTTCCGGGAACCAGGTCCGAGTGGGCCAGTAGGGCACCACAAGCAGGACCTGCTCCTTGTCCCCCCTGACTTTGCACAGTGTCTGTGCGAGAAGGCTCACTGGGGGAAACGCATACTTGTGCAGGCCCCGCGGCCAGCTGTGTGCCAGTGCATCCGTGTCGAGTGTTCCCTCGGTCAGTGAGTAGAACAACTGGCAGTGGGCGGTTTCTGGAGAGGCAAACAGGTCTACCTCAGTCTCCATTCTCCCGGGATCGTAGCTCGTGACAGCTCATTGGCCGTACAGAATCCAACTCCATACTGAGAAAAGTGATCCTCTGCATTGGGGAGAGTTTGCTCTTTTCCCAGTTGACCCGAAGACCCAACTGACTGAGGTTTCGGAGCACCAGGTCCCTGTGCTTGCACAACTGATCGCGAGACTGTGCTAGTATAAGCCAATCGTCAAGACACCCTGCTCTCTGAGGGGAACAAGAGCCCCCTCCGCGACTTTCGTGAAGACACGGGGAGACAGGGACAGCCTGAAGGGTAGGACCTTGTACTGGTATGCACGTCCTTCGAACGCGAACCTCAGAAATGGTCTGTGGCGCGGAAGGATCGACACATGAAAGTACGCGTCCTTCAGGTCGATCAAACCAATCTCGGGGACGGATGCACCCGAAGATGCGTTTCTGCATCAACATCTCGAACGGTAACCGGTGAAGGGCCCGGTTCAAGACACGCAGGTCCAAGATTGGTCGCAACCCACCCCCTTTCTTGGGTACAATGAAGTAGGGGCTGTAAAAGCCCGTCTTCATATCGGCTGGAGGGACCGGCTCTACCGCATCCTTCGCCAATAGGACTGCGATCTCCGCACGCAAGACAGGAGCATGCAACGCTTACCTGCGGTGCAACGCTTACCTGGTTCCACAGGTTGGCAGAGGGTACGTGAGTAGGCCTTTGTTGACGCTCTTGAACCGCCCACTGCTGCCTGCTGGAGATGGAGGAGGATAATTGTGGTCCAGTGTTGGTCTGTCCGCGACTTTCCATGCCCTCCCGGGACCCAGGGACAGAAAACCGCTGTCTCGTCAAGATTTTCCAGATTCTCCACCGGGACCTCCTCCGGGGGAGGGAGAGGTGCCTTCACCATCCCCCAAAGAGCAGCTTCCTCCCTCTCTGGGTCGCCCGTCCCAGGGCCTCTTGCTCTTCCGCTCGACGTCAGGTTTGATGGGGGCCAAGACGGGTGGGGCGGCCTGCCTACGTCCAGCTCCATGGCACCGCTTGCTGGAGGCTGCTGCGGATGCGGTGCGTGAGCGGGGGGGCCGCCCTTGGCGACGAGCAGGCTGGGGTGCTGCGGCCGGCGGACGGGTGGAGGCAGAAGCTACCCGCCAGGGCAGGGTGTGACGAACCGCCTCAGTCTGCTTCTGTGCAGCCGAGAGCTGCTGGGCCAGGCTCTCGACCGCGTTGCCAAAGAGGCCGGTCTGGGACACAGAGGCATTAAGTAACTGAACTTTGTCTGTGTCCCTCATATCGACCAGACACAGCCAGATATGGCGCTCCTGGACCACAAGTATGGACATCGCATGACCCAGAGAACTCGCGGTGACCTTCGTCGCTTGTAGCGCGAGGTCAGTAGTGGTTCAGAGCTCTTTCAGAACTTCCGGATCGTGACCACCCTCGTGCAGGTCCTTCAGTGTCTTGGCTTGATGAACCTGCAGTAACGCTGTAGAGTGTGAGGCGGAGGCAGCTTCTCCACAGGCTGTATAAGCATTGCCGGACAGGCCAGACGAGTACCTACAGACCCAGAAGGGAAGCACGTTTCGCCCTGCTGGGTGGAGGCGGTATTAGGACACAACTGCATAGCAACCAACTGCTCCACCGGGGGGACCCCCGTATACCCCCTAGCTGCACCACCGTCGAGGGTGGTGAGGGAGGAGGAACCAGCAGATCGTTTCCGGAGGTAAAAGGTGCCGTCCATGACCTAGTGAGCTCCTCATGCACCTCCGGGAAGAAAGGCACCGAGGCGGGGCACTGAGAACCAGCGCAAGCCACCCTGAGAAACCAGTCGTCCAACCTCGAGGGCTCGGGACACGGTGGAGGTTTCCACTCAAGCCCAACCCTCTCAGCGGCCCGGGAAAGCATACCAGACATCTCCGGATCTGATTCAGGCCTTGCCACCGCCCCGGAGGGCGGCAGTGCAGCCGAATCTTCCTCTCCAGAGAACTCTCCCTCCGATGCAGTGATCGACATCCGGTCGTCGGGAGGAGCACCGAAGGATACCGCTGGTACGCTCTTGGAAGAGGGCCCAGCGCGTTCCTTTGGCAGCTCAACTGGTTGCGAAGCGCTAGATGGTCCCCCGGGGCTTGGTTCCCTGAGGGGTTTGCCACTGCTGTAACCCTCAAACCACCAGTGCTACTGCTGGAAGTAGCCCTCGCCTGGCAGCCGCCAGGATGAGCACTAGATCGCGGCAGAGGCAACGGAGCTCCGCCCCCTTGGAGGAAACGGAGTCTGGCCCGCAGCTCCGAGATGGTCATCTTCCTGCAATGGGAACATGACTCATCCGCGAACGCCACCTCAGCGTGTTTAATGCCCAGACACGTGAGGCAGCAATCGTGACCATCACCCGGCGCCAGGTAACGACCGCATCCAGAAATGCACGGGTGAAATGGCATCTTTAAAAAGACGATCCGTTGTTTTTACAAAGACGCACCCGTTTATTGTAATCTTTTAGAGAAATTGGCTTTTTTAGGGAAATGCTCTTTTACGTGCTGAGATGCACAGGGGAAACGGCCGTTTGCAGCACGACAGGGGTTAGTGCAGCCAGAAAATCTGGTATGCGTTGCACCGGCTGCCTTTTTATGCTCACGCTGTGATCAGCGGCAGCTGGATGCAATCATCGCATGGCAATGTGCATTGGCTCGTTTAGTTTACACTCGAAGTGGTTTGGTCTCTCTAAGCGAGATCCCAATTTGTCGGTCACGACATGACTCATAGTGATCGACTGAAAGGGAACCATGGTTACATACATAACCTGAGATGTTTTTCATCTGTAAATATGCTATTGTAGTTTTGTCTTTGTTTACTTAGTTAAGCAGCAGCAGCCCGTTGCTCATCAGTCATCACTCAAAATACTGTATAAAGGACATTATTATTGTCTATTGTAATGTTACAGTAGTAATTTAGCATACAAATAATCATATTTTATAATAGGTTTAGGGGGAGCTAGGGCAGACAACAACATAACCCTTACGAAAATGAACGATGATTTTACTATAAATCCAAAGACAATGGTTACTATTGTTAAACCATGGTAAACACAAATTAACCATGATTTTTGCTACCGTAGTTTAACCATGGAATTTGTAGTAAAAATAAATACAAATGGTAATCCGTTTGCAAAAAAAAAAACGGTTACTGTACTTTTACTATAATAAAAGCATGGTTAATTTTTGTAAGGGAAAAACATGACTCATGTTCAGTATTAGGATTTTTCTATAAAGATATTGTAGTGATGTACTAATTTTGACATGTAGGCAATTTAGACAGTATAGTTTTGTTAAATCTTGAGTATTAAAGTCATGTGAGAGATAGATATCAGGGCAAAATAAAGAGACTGAAAAGAAAAATGGAAGTGAAGGTGCAGTTCAGGAGAAAACTTTTAATAATTTTGCATGTCCCCAACCTAAGGATTTAATCCTTTTTTATGTGAGGTCCATACAAGAAATAGGGTTGTCCATGTTTCAGAATTTGTTGTGGGTGTATGAGTGTGAGATTTCCTGGCCTGAAATTTTTTTCCCAGTCCGCCCCTCGTAGAAATGAATGACACAGACATGCGGTTTCATTTACTACACATAGGCCTACTGAAGCTCGCGGTGTTTTCAGCCTCTGCCGCCTCAATATATGAGTACATGAACACATAAACATAATCTCTAGAACTGCTCTGAGTCACTTCATGAGCATTTTACTTATTTTGAGAAAACTATCATCATATCATATACAAAGAGACACCAATGTATCAAAAAGACACCAATGTTTCAGGAGTTTAGTACACAGAATAGGACACACATGCTTATTAGATAACCGTATTTGAGTTGATGTATATGCTTTTATTCAATATTATTTTTTAACTATTTTTTTTCCCAAACCATTGTTAGATGCAGTGTTTCCTATAATACAGCTAAAATTGTACTTGTAAGGATATGTATACACAGAGGAATGGCTTACAACTATTAGTGTAGCAGGGAGACCGTGCCAAATTAGACAACTTAAAGTTGTTGTGGTCGCGCCGAGAAAGCGCTCGTGTCCGTTGTAAACATTACTATCTGTCACAGTGTTGCCAAGTCCGCGGTTTTCCTGGGGAATTGGGCTACTTTATCACTGTTGCCGCGGGTTGTTTTTCATGTCTGTGGGTTGAAGCAACCCCAATAACGTGTATTTTAACCCCCCTCGAAACATGGATAGTTTGGGCTAGTTTTGAGTAGCAAAGGGTTACTAAAAAGAGTTACTTATCTGTTAAACTATGATGTTCAGATTTTCCGGTAATATCACGGATCATCCCAGATGATTTAGGCCTACCTGACGAAGTCTGCATTCAGGATCTGTTCTAGGACGCGCACCGACAGAGAAGCATTTCCATTGGCTGCAGTCTGTCGGTATTGTGGCCGATCACAAAAGTCGACATTGCACAGCGAAGCATAGACAAAAATGCTATGTTTTTATTATTATATAATGTCCTATGTACGTTTATGTGCCTAAGCTATTGAATTAATAAAATATAGAAATCCCTTTAATTACCAAAAAAATCGAATGATTGTGTTCTACAGAAATATATAGGCCTATTTTAATAGCCTAAATACCCTGCACGAAGCAAGTAAGCCTTAATTGCACCTCTGAGGAAAGAGCAACCTTAAGCAGTCATGCACTCAGAACATTTCACTTTTAGACATTCTTGCATTTTAGTAACTAATGGCTCCAGACTCTCGGAAAGCCAGTTTGTGTGATGGATTTTCATTAGGGATGCCGTGAGAGACGGTTCAATAGCCTATTTAAGTGCTCTGGAACACAGAATAATGACGGAAATTGATTTATCCCATGCGGTGTGTGTAGAATGCAAACCCAGGATCGCGAGAACAGCTGCCAAAATGAATCCGTAATTTTTTTCCCAAAAAAAACCCCAGGTTTTTCGCCTGCTTGTCATTTTGAGTCAAATCAGGGACACCTTTTCTCATTATTCCTAATCGTATTTTAATTGACAGGATGTGTGCGGCATACCTAATCCAATCCGATCGGCGCAGCGGAGATGACGCTGACATGACGCTGACGCTCAACAGATGGAAGAGAGAAGCAGGATCTGGTTAAATGCAGCGTTGGGGAGTAAGTTACATGTAACAGAGTTATGTAATTTAAGTACAAAATAAATGTAACTGTAATCTGATACAGGTACTGAGAAAAAAATGTGTAATTAAATTACAGTTACTTATGAAAATGTAGCGATTACAAAGGGGGTTACATCTGAATATTTTCACATAGCCGACACACACACACGATATCTTTTTTGCTATCATAGTGAGGACATTGCATAAATCTACCCCTCACAGCATGTGGAAAACACTAGATATAAATAAAAATATATTTTGGCTGATTTAAGCCTTTTTAACTAGTGAGGACCTGTAAAATGTCCTCACAAGTGGCCGTGTTCCTATATGCCTCAAACAAGCAGTGATCACGCCTCTTCTTAAGAAGCCAAATTTAGACACAACCAACCTTAAAAATTTCCGCCCTACTTCTATGTTGCCATTCTTGTCTAAAATTTTGGAGAAAATTGTTTTAAATCAGTTATCGTCATTTGTCTCACAAAACAATATTTTAGATAAATTTCAGTCTGGTTTTAGAGCCCATCATAGCACCGAGTCTGCACTGCTGAAGGTGTCAAACGATCTACTCCTTGCTTTGGACTCCGGTAAATCTGCTATTTTAATGCTACTTGATCTTAGTTCTGCATTTGATTCAGTTGATCATGCTACCCTTCTTAATCGTCTAAGGGATGAAGTTGGCATTAGGGGCACGGCACTGGATTGGTTCTCATCATACCTCTCCGATAGATCAGCTAAGGTGATGATTGGACACTCGTCCTCTCCTTCTGCACCGCTCACCTATGGGGTACCTCAGGGGTCCCTCTTGGGGCCTGTCTTATTTTGTTTGTATATGCTCCCCTTGGGTTCGATCATGAGGAAATATAATATTTCATATCATTGTTATGCTGACGATACTCAGATCTACATTCCTCTCAACTCTGATCACTCTTATTCTGACCTTTTTAATTGCTTTGAAGATATTAAAGGCTGGACTGGCAGAAACTTTCTCCAACTAAATGAGAGCAAAACTGAGATTGTTGTCTTTGGACCCCCAGGTGCTGTCTCTGATATCACTATTAATCTAGATTCTATGTCATCAAACATTCATCCTTTTGCTAAAAACTTAGGTGTGATTTTTGACACTGATCTGAAATTTGAAAAACAGATAAGTGCTGTGGTGAAGAGCAGCTTTTTTCAACTAAGGCAAATAGCCAAATTGAAATCTATGCTCTCGTTTAAGGATTTGGAGATAGTTACTCACGCCTTCATCACTTCCAGACTTGATTATTGCAATGCACTTTATATGGGTCTCAATCATTCATCACTGAATCGCTTGCAGTTAGTCCAGAATGCAGCTGCGAGGTTGCTGACTGGTACTAAGAGGAGAGAGAGCATTTTTCCTGTCCTAGCATCTCTTCATTGGTTACCGGTGCAGCATAGGATCCATTTTAAGATTTTATTATTTGTGTATAAAGCATTAAATGATCTAGCCCCATCATACTTGTCCGAACTTCTCAGCTATCAGCAATCCTCTCGCTCTCTCAGATCCTCTGATAAACTTTTCTTGCATATACCTCGCTCTCGCTTGAAATTTAAGGGGGATCGGGCTTTTTCTGTAGCCGGTCCTCGACTATGGAACAGCATACCTCTGGACATTAGATCTGCGCCTTCCCTTCCTGTTTTTAAATCCCGCCTGAAGACTTATCTGTATTCCTTGGCTTTTGGATGAAATGTATGTTTGTGTATGTTAATGTGTTTTGTATTGATTATGTGTTTTTGAGTCATTTCTTTTTATTCTCTTAATCTCTATATTTACTTCATTTGTATATGTACAGCACTTTGGCATACACTAACTGTTTTTAAATGTGCTATATAAATAAACTGACCTTGACCTTGACCTTGACAAGTGGGTTGTCATGATCTTTCACTATATAAGTGAGGACATTTGGTTAAACCAGTAGACACACATACACACAGAGACAGATTTAATTGATTTCTTTCCAAAATTGCATTGACTGCTCTAAAATATGAGACACCAATGTTTCATGAGTTTAGGATAAAGAATAGGACACATTTTTATTTGATAACTGTTTAATTTTCTATTTGGGTTCATGTATATGCTTTATTTTTTAAGATTAACTGTTTTTCCAAAACATTGTTCGATACCAGTGTTTCCTGACATATTTGCTATGCAACGATTTGATTTCAAAAACGGTATTATAGCTATTAAACTATATCTTGTTATGATTTTAAATCTGTAGCTATTTAACCTCAGAAAGATTTTAAAGTAAAAATAGCTGCTAAAGTCTGATTTTGTGGTGGCTGTGCTTTAAAATTAAATTTTTGTAATCTTAAATCAAGTGGATTTTTGAGGAGTTTGAAAGTCTGACAGTAATCAGTGTTGAGCACTACTGTAAGGTTAACCCTGCCTGCTTTAAATGATTAACAGTTGAAAACACTCATTAGAAACTTAGAAAAGTAATCAAATGTAATCAGTTACATTACTTTAATAAAGTAATTGAAATAGTTACACTACTTATTATATTTTAAATAGGGTAACTAGTAATCTGTAACTTATTACATTTCCAAAGTAACCTTCCCAACACTGGTGAAGTGTGACATGATCTGTGCAAGGAGGGGCTGGAGCTGCTAATGCTAACTGTCATCAGTATTCCAATCCTAGTGTCTCCCGCTCGCATCAGTGGCTGTGCTGCTGTTTAGGGCGGGCAAATCTGCTATGGAAACGAACTATTAATTTGCATTAAGCACAGTTTCGTAGGAAATAAATATTTGAGTGTATTAGATTAACTCTTTATACTAGACAGGCCATTTAATAAAAAAAAAAAAAAAAGTAAATATATGAATACAACATTTTAAAGGATAAAAATAAATGAATTAATAAATACATACATATACATAAAATATAAATACATGAAAGAAAATAAATATCTAAATAAAAAAAATCAATACACTAATTAAAAAATATCTAAATTAATAAAATAATTCAAATAAATTAAGTGCAAATAGGTAGATAAAAATAAAACTAATTAATTAAACATGAAATCAATTAAATAAATTAAAAAATGTAATAAATGCAAATACATAAAATATAAATTAAATTAAACACATGCAAAATATGCAAAGTAAGGAAACCAATGCAATATGTCCTGAAATTCATAGCTTATTTATGTCCAAATTTCAACAAAATATGATTATATATTCTAAACATTTGTTATTGTCTTCTTAGATGGTCATCTGTGCATGGCCCATTGGAGCTCAGCAGTAGATGAAATACCCATTAAGTGTCCTGAACTATGAAAGAGCAATCTTTGAGCAATAACATTTTCCTCTGGGAATTGTCTGAAGATTGATCTGGATCAGAATTTTTGCAGGTTTTGTCCTCCATAGGTTTGGTCCTCCATATTTTGTATCTCCATCTCTTCCAGGAAAATAATATACAAAACATGAAAAAATATTTTAAAGTATTTAAAACTCGCCCAATCCGGTTTATGGATAATCCAGCCCTGTTTATACGTTTAATATACTGTATTATACCTTCAGTAAAACTTTTGCAATTGGCTTGTAAAAGCTGTTTTTTTTTTACGCATGCTTGTTGCTTTTACAAAGTTTTGACCAGCAGGCGTCACCACAGCGTGTGGTCTTTCTAGTGTTTTTTTTTATTGAACACTTGAAGAGTTCATTTGCAAAAACCAATTAACTGGAATCAAAAAAGGGAAAAAAAAAAAAAAAAAAAGGTCAGAGGTGTTGCTTTGTGCCAGTAAAACTTCATCTGAACTCATAACTGCCCATAAAACAGCCTGATTTGATATAGGCTACACATTGAGTCAGCTGGCAACACTGAGCATGCTCTGCTTCATAGGGTCTAATACTACTGTTCCCTTTTTTAATTAGCATTCATCTCCAAAATGAGTTCTGCTGGGAAGGCCAGACAGCCAGATACATTTGTACTAGGGACCGGCTGAGTGCAGCCACACAGCGAGATTTAAGCGCTGCATTGAGAGAAGAAGACACTTCATCAGCCTCTGACTCCCTCTGAAGGCCTGAGCTTTAATTAAAAAGAGTCAATTGTTCTTTGAATGAGGTTTAGAGCAGCACTGCTTTACAGGCTCAAATTTTAGGTGAGGCAGCCAGTGACTCTCACTCTAAAATCAAACAAGTGCCTCACACTAAGAGAGAAGAGAATCAGCCTAAAAACACTCACTATACTTCCCATTGAACTGCCTCTGTTTACATCCCAGGAGGAAAAAAAAAAGATAGCTTAATATGCTTAATTACATTCATCTAATGTGAATTTCATTTATATTTTTAAATGTTAATTCACATTTAAAAATTTAAAAAATAAATAAATAAAAGAGTCTATCTTTAAAAAAAAAGAAAAAAAAGAAAAGAAAACAGAGGCATTGTATCAAACTGAATTGGCTTATGACCAGCTGACTTTACTTTATCGTGCTTATTAAACATTATTACTAAATAAAAATGTAAACATCTAAATAAAATATGTAAATAATTCAATTTAAATAAAAATGTAAATAAATCAAATATTTTAATACATGAATTTATTTTTAGTGCAAATAATAAATACATTTTTAATAATAAAAAATAATAATAATAGAATAAATAACAAAAGCATGAAAAAAATAACAAATAAAATAAATAAATAAAAGCAAAATAAATTAATTAAATAAAAACATGCATAGAGACATACATACTGAATGGTTTTATGACCAGCTGGCTTACATGATCATATTACAAATTTACATAAAAAATAATTATAATAAAAATAAATGTAAAAATATATATATAAATAAATAAACATTTAAATAAATAAAATAAAAATATAAAAAATAATTAATACATTATTAAAAATTTATAAATGCAAAAAATAAATTAGAAATTAATAAATAATAAATAAAATAATGAAACAAAAAAAAAAACTATAAATGAATAAATAAGCTGGAATGATTCAACCAATTGTCCTGTTGTTGCTTTATGTGAAAAACATAAAAGGCAAACAAAATACTATTCCTAAAAAACAGAAGAAAGAAAATACTAACATGGTTGTTATACAACTAGCAAAATATAACTGTAAAATGTAATGGAAGTATAAAGTCTTAACTTTTATTAAGATCCCTGAACATTTCAATCTAATCTTAAGCAGCAGTGTTATGAATCTATTAGTTTTATGAATCTATCATAATATGATGCAGCTTTGCAAAGAAGCTGTTACTGGAAGATGGAGCAGATAAAACCTGCAAAAACCCACAATCTGTAAAACATTATTACTCATTTCACATGCAGAGAGGTTAGCAAGTCATATTGTTTCATTATTTAGTTTTTTATCTCTATATATCTCAACAAGACCAGATGAAACTTCTAAATTATCTAAGCTAACAGAGCTTAGATTTAAAACTGTAAAAGATTGGATGACCAATAATTTTCTCCTATTAAATTCGGATAAGACAGAGATATTACTTATTGGACCAAAAGACAGTACACAGAATCTCTTGGATTACAATTTGCAACTAGACGGATGTACGGTTACTTCCTCTACAGTCAAAAATCTGGGTGTTATATTAGATAGCAACTTGTCTTTGTTTTTGATGTTACAAAAACAGCATTCTTCCATCATAGAAACATTGCCAAGCTACGAAACATGTTACCTGTTTCTGATGCAGAAAAGCTAGTTCATGCATTCATGACCTTTAGATTGGACTATTGTAATGCACTGCTAGGTGGTTGTCCTGCATCTTCAATGAACAAGCTACAGGTGGTCCAAAATGCAGCGGCTAGAGTCCT
>NW_015547838.1:572999-615889 GCF_001515605.1 Sinocyclocheilus anshuiensis | reverse complement strand
AGCATTCAAATAATGCATCTCATAATCTTGTACTGCAGTTATATCTGATCAAATGCACATTATTATTCTTTAGTTTCGGTTAAACAAATAATTTTTGCTTGGTTGGAACAGCAGCTACGCTAATTATGTTTCTATTTGTTTCTCTGTTTCTGCTGGGATTGACATCCCGTGGTAACTAGGATTTACACAAGCTTCAGTCTGGATCCAGAACACCTGAGAAGAGATGATGCCAACCCCTCAGAGGACCTCAGATGATGCCAACCCTGAAACAGCATACAGAACTACCACATTTTTCTATAAGTTTGATTGCATCATATAATAATTGCTGTTAATAGTGTTCATCGTCTGTTTGATTACGTCTTTGATTGATTTTTCCGTACATTTCTGCCATATGTACATTAACTGACAGTCACCACTGATAAGCTACTACTAAATATATTGTAGAAACTTCATTTGCTGTAAAGTTGCTTTGCAACGAATTGTATCGTGAAAAGCACTATACAAATAAACGTGAATTGAATTGAATTGAATTGAACTGAATAGTGGAGGTAATTTGCTGTAGAAATCCTAAAAATATGGAAACATGAGCCTGTTCAATGCTTCAGTCTCAGAGAAAGGGTGGACAGAGGTCATGTGAAAGTAAATCCAAGTTTGTGGTGCAAGAAACTTTGACTAACATTATAAGTGGCTTATATAAGACATAAAATGCTACAAAGTGTAGTGGATATGACCCCTGCATTGTAAATACACCAGTGGGACTCTAGTTCACTGCACTCCCTTTTTTAATAAATGTAGCTTACACATTCCAGTAGTGACTCCATCAGAGAACATGCATGTGGGACGGATGTAACCCACAGTTAGTTGATCCCACACTAGTGTCAGAGTGCTGACTACAGCTGAAATGTTTGCCATTCACACATCTTCACAATTCAACTTCGCTTACCTACACTTAAATGTGTCTTCAACTGATTCTTCATGAGCAACTTGCTCAAAACAACAAATCCATCAAGTCAAACCACTAGTCAGCAAAAACTTAGGCATGCGGCCCATTAAAACAACATACTTGACCCAACACACATGGTACACTTTGTCCATACAAGCAGCAATATATTTATATATTTTTATTGACATTCAGTTCTGAAGATCGTATGTGTAAAAAAAATCAGAGTAAGAGAATCAATGATGCAAACTATATATGCAAACAAATATGAGACAAATGCAAATTTAAAGCAGGTCTAACAAGTCAGTAGTGTATTTTTTCCGCTCAAATTGGTTCTCTGTTGATTCAGTTCATTTCAATGACTATGTAAAGTTTATTAGTCATGGAATAATGGAGTTCAATTCAGCTATAAGCCGCTCTACAGAAGGTAATAGTGTCATCATTCAGCTCAAGTCAGTTAAATGTTGATTCACTTCATTTCAATAATAAATTGGTCAATTATGAAAATAATTTGGTTAAAAAGCAGTTCTACAGAACACAACTGTCATTTTCCAGCTCAATTGAGTTTATTTTTTGTTTTCATCCAATAGTGTCAGTGAGTCAAGTCAATAACACAACTGAATGTTACCTTTTAAAATTATTAATATTTTTAAATAATGTTAATTAATTAAAAAAAAAAAAGAATATTGATATATCTCTTTAAATAGCCAAATGAAGGCATATACACTACAGTTCGAAAGTTTGGGGCAGGTAAAATGTTATCAAATATTTCTGAAAGTCTCACCAAGGCTACATTTATTTGCTCAAAAACGCAGTAAAAACAGTAATATTATGAAATCTTATTACAATTAAAAATAACTGTTTTCTATTTGAATGTGATAAAAAGCTGTATTTTCAGCATCATTACTCCAGTCTTCAGTGTCACATGATCCTTCAAAAATAAGCTGATTTACTAAAACATTTCTGATTATATCAATGCTGAAAACAGTTGTGCTTGTAATGTATCTTTGATGAGTAGAAAGTTCAAAAGAACAGCATTTAAACTTTTGTAATATTATAAATCTTTACTATCACTTTTTATCAATTCAATGCATCTTTGCTGAATAAAAGTATTGAGTGTCCATAATCATATCTGTATCCTCTCTCTCTCTATATATCTGTCTCCTCTCTCTCTCTCTCTCTCTCTCTCTCTCTCTCTCTCTCTCTCTCTCTCTCTCTGTCTTAAATAAACAGTATAATGGTGATACCAAAGTTTTCCATTAACTAATCTACAAACAGTAAATCGTTCAGTGTGTGAACCTTACAGAGAACTTTCAAATACTTCATTGTCCCCTGGTCCTGGTCTCCAAGGCTACTGATGTAAAATAAACATAATTTAAGAGTGTCCATTAACATCTCTGCTGAAATGCAAATCAGCCTCTTGTTTTCCCTTTTTAAAATGTTTAAATCAAGCAAGTGTGGCAGTTACAACTGAACACACCAAATGTTCCATAGCCTCTAATGGCTTTAAAATCCTCCTGATGAACTACTTACAGCTTCATCTAGAACCGCAGCTGCTGATAGTCATGTGCTCTTATACTGAAAGCATTTCAATCAATTATTACTCCTGAAAATGACAGTCATGCTTACAGCACCTCCAGGATGCTAGAGTGGATGCCACAACATTGCAATGCAGTTACAAAGGTAGTATGTGGTTGCCACAGCATTGCTATGCAGTTACGAAGGTGGTATGTGGTTGCCATGGCATTGCTATGCAGTTCCAAAGGTGTTCACAAAGATTTTTAGCAGGTTGCTATGTGGTTTCTAGGTGGTTGCTTATTGTCCCAGAAATTCCTGAATTGACCTCGATATTCTGGTAAGGCAAACATCAAACAACACTAACTAGTAAGAAAGATGCCGATATTGCATTCTGAGGTTTACAGCATAATAAAAGCATAATAAAATAACATAATAAAAAATCTTTCCAGTGATTATTTGAGTTTGTGTTGTTCGTTTTGCGGAAATCTTTTTTGCTTGTTGTAAAGCACATTTCAGCATTGTGTTAAATATTGCGGGTTTGCATCTACAGCTTGGTTTAGACCAAGCAAGATCGAGATAACAAATTAAACCTGGAAAAAAAATAAGAAATGGAAGAGAACTGCAAAGAACACTGAGTTTTAGACACAAACAATCTCCTAGAAAACAAAATAATCGTCATGAAGGCTTTTCATTTGCCTGAAGCTGTATTCAACCTCAGATCAACATCAGCTGTATTCTTAAAGTTCAGCTCATTTCATGCGCATCAGGCCTGATCGATTTTCTCACATAAATGGAGAATAGGTTTTAGAACACAACGTCTGTACCTGTCTGTATTCAAACAGTATATATATATATATATATTCAAACTTATATATATATATATATATATATATATATATATTATATTACCGTATATATGGCTGCGCAAGATTTGTGACAATAAAAAATTGCGATATAAATTTTTGGGACGATTTGCCATGCAGTATATATTGCTTTATGTGAGTATATTTTATGTATGCAGGCAAGTAATTTAATTCAAATAAGATTTATTGTCTTTCCCATAAGGCTAAAAAACTATATAAATACTTTAGTCCTCTGGCAGCTGCTTTCAAGGTCAGAAACACACACAAATTGCACAGATCTATTCCAAATGTAAACACAGTGAGCATAAACTATGCATATCTTTAAAGGTCTTGCTTCTAAAACTCTTCTCTCTGCAGATTTCATCAGCACGTTGTTATACCACATAGCTACTGCAGGTCAGGCTGTCCACCAGGGACGTGTGCATCATTTATACGGTTTGATAAAAGACCATCACACATCACACTATATGCATTTGAGGGTCAGAGAATTGCTGCATGCGTAAAGGGCAGCTGTGTCCCGGAAACGGGATGTTTAGAGACACCCGCATCTCCATCAGCCCATTCATTTCAATATCTAATTCACAGAAATGGCCCCAGGGAAATCAAAGCATTGAAATGTATTTTATATAAGAAGTTTTATATAAGACTTATTAAATCACGACCTCTGTACGTCACAGCATTTCATGCCCTACAGGAATACAAACAACATATTCTACATATTTTCTCCTGTCGCCTGTCTCATTCTCTATGACTTTGTTTCTTGTGAGGAACCCAAAATGTTTAAGAAATTCTGAGATGCTCTTTTCAACACTGTAAAAAAAAAACTGTGACATTTAATACCAGCTTATGTGGTTGCCAGAATTTTACTGTAAAAAATATGGTAGCAACATTTTAGGTTTTACAGACTTAACTTAAATTCACAGCAAAAAAAAAAAAAAAATAAACAGGTGTGAATAAGTCACATGATAAGTCAAAACTCATCACAACACGAACAGCTTTTCCACAAGCTGGGAAGGGAAATACTAATATTTAGAAGTTGCACAGTGTCATTCACACAAACACCATCATGGTGTAAGGGAAACAGGTCAATTTAGCTCACTATTTATTGAATTGAATTGAATTATTAGTACAGTAACAAAATCGGCAGTTTAAGACATTAACTTGTAAGCACAAAACAAAAGATACTTCTCTTTTCAATATAAATAAGACTTTATTTGATCAATCTAAGACAATATAAACTAATCTAACACAAACACACGCACTCACACATTCATAAAAGTTGCAGGAAGAGAGAAAGTGAGGAAAGAATGAGTTTAAGAGAGTGAAATGTGAAATCCCAAGTTTATAGCAATATGTGCAATTGCATAGATCTGAACAACCATCAATCACTTAATTAACCCTCGCATTGAGTTCCTCAATGAGGTTAAAATTTATATTAAATGCACCAGTTCATCTAGGATCTGGAGGTACTTGCGTTGCGTCCGGGGTTCCCTTTGTTGTGGTCCTTGCAGAAGGGGGTTTCCCGCGGTTGCTGATTGATTTCTATAACAAGAATATGATACATTTGACAAAGAATTGATTGGAAGAAACGTTTCAAGCAAGAAGATTCAAACACATACATACCCAACATGAATATAATCCTATAAACTATTCAATAGTTATTCAAAATACATACACAATAAATGATTAAAACGTGATAGTCTAATGTGTGGGTTAGATACATAATATGGAGTTATGCATAGAAATGATTAGTTGCTCACAAGTCCTTTTAGTGTCATTTAGGTGCATGGAAAGGCAGTTTCTGTGCCATTCTGTGAATGTATGAAGACCTAAGATTAAGAGGTCTGTAAGGAATCTCTGAAAGTCTGTTCTTTGTTAGAGTTGGGGGAAGTCAATCTACAGGGCTCGTGATTGTGTTTACTATCACGTGAGGGTCATGCTGTCATCTCTTTAACCATTTAATCTTGATTACTTGGCCTAAAATTGACAATCTCCTTCCTGAGTTGTTATGATCAGTGTGTTCCTTTTGTGTTAATGTTGAAAGCTGTTCTGTGAAAGAGTTGGTTAGGCTTGCTTCAGACTGGCTAGTGCTAGGGTCTAATTTATGAACATCCTGTTGTCTTGGGCCTCTGTGGAATTCGGCTCCTCATGTTTCAACCATGTTTTGACCAAATCTTAGATTGTCTGATTCGGTCTGATATCCTACAATGGTAACACACTTGATACTGATATAATGCAATAAACATTAATTTAACAACATTAGATGTAAGATAAAATCCTAATGTACACAACTGATAAGAAAAACTAAGATGATGTTATTCTGCAGAAAAAAACATAAAATGTAAAATGTCATGCAGGGAATTCTTGGAATGACAGTTTACATTTTTTCACTGTAAATTATACGATGACTTGTTCCAAAACCCATAATTTTAAAATAATTTTACTGTAAAATTACATTAAATTTAATTACAGTTATTTACTGTATATAATATGGAAACTTACTGTTAACCAGTTAACAGGTTTTTACTTTAGCATTTTGACAGTCTTTTATTGTTAAAATCACAACCATTTTTTACAGTGTATAGAAGGACAATGTTTTTGAAATCTATCAAGCTCCAACAAGGTCAAAACCCCATAAACTCCTACATGACTCTATTATGAAGTCATGCGATACCTTTATGTAAGGAACAGAATGAAATGTATATCATTGGCATTGAAATGTAATGTTATTGATGGTAAATGCTATTGATTCTGACATGTTGTAACAAAATAAGGCACAAGAATCTGAATATGCTGAAGAACAAATGAGATTTAAGGAGACTAAATTAATAGTGAACTACAATTCACAGCAATAAGTGTTAAATCAAATATTGTCTCATTAAAACAATATATATTTTTGGGTGAATTATACCTTTAAATATCATCATCCATGCTCTGTCTCTGTCTCTCTCTCGTTCTCTCTCCTGGTCTGTTTCTCAAGGTGCTGTTGTAAATTATTCAGAAAATACAGAAGACTGGGGAACTTGAATTCTTTAAAAAATTGTTCACTCAAAAGTTATTGTTGTTGTTGTTGAAAATCAGGCAATCCAAAATATTTGTTTCTTCATCTGAACAGATTTGGAGAAATGTAGCATTACATCACGTGCTCACCAATGGATCCTCTGCAGTGAATGGGTGCCGTCAGAATGAGAGTCCAAACAGCTGATAAAAAACATGACAGCAATCCACAAGTGATCTACATGACAAATTCATAATGAAGATGGCTTGTGAAATGAAAAGTGAAAACAGTCCAAAAGAGTTGGTGGATTTTGATTTGAGAAGACAACAGGGGATGGACTTTTTCACTGGAGGAAGTGTTATTATGGATTATGTACTTTGAACTGTAGCGATGGTTTAAAGTTAAAACATTTTAATGATGGATTTGTTTCTTATAAACACGCAGCTTTTTGCTTCACAAGACATTAATTGATGGACTGGAGTCATGTGGATTACTTGTGGATTACTGTGATGTTTTTATCAGCTGTTTAGACTCTCATTCTGACGGCACCCATTCACTGCAGAGGATCCATTGGTGATCAAGTGATGTAATGCTAAATTTCCCCAAATCTTATATGCAGCAAACAGCTTGTCACACACTCACACATGCTCATAGTTAAAGACATTCACTGACCTTTGTGTCTCACTAAGGTCCATGCTCTCCCTCATGGAATTTACATTTTCAAGGAAATCCACCATGAAATGTCTTTTATCCCATCTGCCCTCCTGGAATGTTGCACAAGTCCATATGAGCATTAACATTAAACCTGACACAGGATTGTTTTTACAAAAGAACTTACAATTGTTGGTGCAGTTTGGAATTTTAAGTATGTTTATTCAGGAATTCATTGTTTTTATGACCCTGATTTCAATGTATTCTTCAGACACGGGTCACGACGAGGCATTCCCCATAGCGACCCTTAGAGGACGCAGTTCGAAGTTTCCATGAAAGGGAACAAATGAGTTTCACCTGTAGGTTTAGGAAATATCATTATTTAATGTGAACCAGCTGGTATAGTACTAAGAAGCCACATAATGTTAATTTAGCATTCCATTTATGTTTTGCTAGATGATGCTGTGCTGACGAGATCACATTAAGTTGTGCATTTAATGTAGTAATTTTCAAAAGTATGAGCAGTAAAAAATGCATTTTACTTACACTGAAAAATAAATGGTGTAGGACTGTATTTTTCTTTCTAGGATTTAGAAACAATTTTCAACCATAAATTGCTAGTAAACTTAATTAAATACAAAGAATCAACAAATAACATTGACTAAAATGTGACATTTTTTATTTACAACTTCAAAAAATAATTTTCTACAGTGTATATATATGCTGAACATTAAGTAATTTTGTGACAATGCAATACACTTTGCTTTGTAAATTTTGTGTAAACATTTTTAAAAGTAAAAGTTATGAATAAGTGTATAGTTTATGGTGAAAGTGTTTTAAGACTAAATATACAGTATAGTTGTGTTTTTGGTAACACTTTCTATGAAGCCCGTATTTATAATACATTATAAGGGTATTCTTAAGCCATTATAATGAATGCATAATGCATTATAAAAAACCTTATAATATGTTGTATCATCTCATGAATATTCATAAGAACAGTATTAATATATTATAATATTTACTTATTTGTGGTTATAGCTTTTAAGAGTATGATGATTTAAACACAATGAACACGTTGCATCGACTTTTACAATGGATTATATTTCTCATATTTATAATGTAGTATAAGTCTCATATCTTGCCATTTTTCTTATGCTACTTTACTTAAAGCGGTCAACAACCACTTATAAGTAGTAATAATAACAATAATAATAAAAAAAAAAAATTCTCTCAAACAGCCATAAGATCAGATATCAGATCAGATAAATGTGTAATATGACACATTTGCTTTGAACTATTTTTATTGTAATATCAGTTTGATTATTTTGATGGTACCCTTTAAACCCTAAAATAACCTTTGATAAGTGACTCTGCAACTACATATCAACTAGCGGTCATTAGAGTATTAGTATGTCTGCTACTGTAAATATTTGCTAACACTTTATTTTGATGGTCAATATAACATCCGCTAGGGGTAAGACGCAATAAACGAACGAAAAGGACAAAAGGCTTCCAGCAGGCCACCAGACCAAAAAAAAAAAAAAAAACCCAGAGAAAAGACAACAAACCACACTAAAGTGAGGTAGCTTTATTGTCCGTCACTAAGGAAAACGCAACCACTAATTAAGAAATTTCATTAAAGAACAAAAATAAAAATAAATATAAATAAGTAACAATAATAAAGTGGTATTTTCGTCAGAGAGACCCAAGGCCCAAAATAACAAACAAAACCAACCTAACAAAATAAAACAGCAATATACATAACCTATCACAAAGAAAAGAAAAATAAATACAATCAACCTAACCTAACTACTCTTGTCCAAAAAACATTGTAGAAATGAGATTTAAACAAAAAGGACAGGTCTCTCCTACATTCCTACCACATTACAGAGGAAACAAACAATCCGAGGAAAAAAAAAAAGAACACTAACAATGCATCTTTGATCTGGCGGCGAACAGGGAGTCTGGAACAGTGCGACCAGCCCGAAGACGCACCACCCACTTCTGAAGAGCGGAAGAGGCGTTTTATAGAGCTGCCCGCTGATCACCCAATTACCGCTAATAGGCGGCATCCCCCGTAGCAAATCAGCGGCGATCTGAAACTCAAGAAAAAAAAAAGACATCCAACAGAACACAAATATGATGTAAACACAATGACAAAACATCATAACTAGGGTGACCATACGTGCCATTTTCCCAGGACGCGTCCTGGCCAGGATTTGTTTTGGCTTTGTTTTCCTGTTTTCATGCTTGCTGAAGGTAATGATCGAAAAGTAGTTTGACCAATAACATGCAAGCATTGTACATAATGGACCAATCATGGCGTGTGAGAAGGTGGGATCTACGGTCAAAGCGATGCAATTCCGCGTACATATTACCCTCTAAAAAATGCTGGGTTGTTTCAATCCAACTTTGGGTCAAAAATGGACTAACCCAACCGTTGGGTTATATTTTTACATAAAATTTTTAACCCAAAAGTTGGGTTAGTCCAAATTTGACCCAAAGTTGGATTGAAATAACCCAGCATTTTTTAGAGTGTGCATTCGTTATAATGCCTTAAGAATACCCTTATAATGTATTATAAATACGGGCTTCATAGAAAGTGTTACCGTGTTTTTTTTTTTTATCCACTTTGCATGCATATGAATAGACATGAATAGAGGTCTATTTAAAGTCTACCACCTTCACTGCTATTATCATGTACTAAATAAATCAAATCACATTTAGTTGACACTAAATACTAAGTTCCATCTGGAATTGTCATTGGTAAGATAAATTAATGAAAACAGTAAATAAAACAGATGACCAAACATCTGACAATCTCCTGCAGCAGATCTCGCTATTAACTGTTATCCTGGACCCTCGCTGTGGCCTTAAGCCAAGCTTCATTTGTTACAGTCAACCAATGAACAATTAAGTGCTTGACGCATTCATCTGAGTGCATAAGCATGTGCGATTGGCTCATTGGGAATCAATGTGCACGATGCTAATGCATAACACACCACTCTACGTTTGAGCCAAAAAATTAAGTTGTCGATTAAAACTGATTGTTTATACATCGTAGAGAGCACATCTGTGAGAGCCAGAGAAAGATAAAGATAAAGAGCAGGACTCAACTTTAGTACAGGGCTCTTAAAGGAATAGTTAACCCAAAAATGAAAAAAAAAAAAAAGCAGAAAATGTACTCACCCTCAGGCCATCCAAGATGTAGATTATCTTGTTTCTTCATCGGAACAGATTTGGAGAAATGTAGCATTAGATCACTTGCTCACCAGTGGATCCTCTGCAGTGAATGGCTGCCGTCAGAATGAGAGTCCAAACAGCTGATAAAAACATCACAATAATCCACAAGTAATCCACACGACTCCAGTCCATCAGTTAATGTCTTGTGAAATTAAAAGCTGCATGTTTATAAGACACACATGTTTGTTTTAATTTTATTTCAAATCATTGGGCTCCTTTTTAAATTTGCTGAAGCTGAAGCTTTTAATTCACATTCCTCAACAGTGAGATGCAAGTAACTCCTTCCCTGAATAACTTACCCAAAATCCATGTTTTTTTACTCCATCTGGTCAAAATACCAGTTCAAAATCCATAATAACTCTTTCTTCAGATCTGTTCCAATGAAGAAACAAACTCATCTAGAACTTGGATGGCCTGAGGGTGAGTACATTTTCAACATATTTTAATTTTTGACAACTGTTCCTTTAAAAAGCATCAGTGCACTGAAAAAAAAAATTATTCATCCAATTAAAAAAAAAAGTAGGGTAATGATTCACACCTATATTTTTTAACTTGAGCCAATGAAAAATAATTAACTTGCCCTAAGGGCAATTTATTTATTTTTCATTGGCTCAAGTTAAAAACTATAGATGTGAATCATTACCCTACATTTTTTTAATTGGATGAATTAAACTTTTTTTTTTTCAGTGTGTAATGTTAGTTTGGGACATTATAATATGGTAAAACCATAGTTTTTGGACACTACCATGATAGAGTTTTATGTAAATGCCATTGTACACAAAATATGGTAATCATAGTAACATGATATTACCATTAGATACCATTTTATGTGAAATACAAATTTCCATCAGGAAGTTTTCATATTGAAAACAAAAGTGTCCCATGATAGGCCACAATCACAGCCAATCAGAACACATCAAATAGTTAAATGCAGTGGGATTTTGGACCAATGAACACAACTGTGTAAGATATTTAAAACCCACAAAATATTAAACTTTGATAACCTTTCATCGAGAATGTTACATTTTACCTAAAGGAAAGAACAAAACCTTTTTATTTCTAGCATTCAGGATCCCTCGTGTGCCAGAGACAGTTAAAAGAGTCAGTAAATGTTAACACTCTACAAATTAAAGAAATACCTCACTGTATTATTCTCCCTCGCCACGTTGGCAGCTGCCCAACACAAACCTGGGCAGAGGATATGGAGACGTGGGATACTTTAATTTCTAACTCTCGCAGACGGATGAACTCCAGGACCGGTAGATCTCCGCTTTGTTTCTGCACTCGGTTGCACTCACAGCAGTGCTCGATAGTGTAAATAAGCACCGCTGCTGTGAAACTTTCCCGCAGCTCAATATAATGTTCTTACCCCTTATGGCATCAGGACCCCCGCAAACTCGAGAGGAGCCAAAAACAAGAGCCAGAGAAGAGTTAGTCAAAGATAATACAACAAGAAAGGAAAGAAAAAGACAGAGAAAGAGAAAGAAACAAGAGCAAAATAAATACAGTAATGCTCATAATTATATCCATATATGCATTGTCGCGGGGTGAATGAGAACACAGACTCGGTACTGATCGAAAGAGCCCCGGAGGGGGATTTATTCGCCCACACACTGATCACACGTGCCCTGATGAATGGTGCTCGGTGCCCGTCTCAGCGTGGTGCTCGTGGGGTGAAGTGCCGTGGTGCAGATCCCTCTCCCAGAGTGCCTTCGGAGTCTGTGAACAATGAGAAACAAGCATTAATGTCACCTGAAGCTCCGGGGTGCCTTCCCGCTGGTGTCTCTTCTCCTGGCTTTTAAGGCCAGCAGGAACGAGCTCCAGGTGCACCACTCATCACGCACAGGTGTTGTGCGTCGGTGATCAGTGTGGCAGCGGCGTTTCCAGGGCGACGCTAATCTGGACTCGGGATACTCGCCACAGTATATATATAAACAGAAATAGACAAAATGTGTATGTAGAGATGTAGGGGGGAACATTTAACCAGGTAGATTGCCTGGGGGAAGAAACTTTTCTTGGGCCTGGCAGTTCTTGTGTTCGGAGCTCTGTAGCGCCGGCCAGATGGTAAGAGTTCAAAAAGGAGATGGTTTGGATGTGAGGGATCCAGAGTAATTTTCTGAGCCCCTTTCCTCACTCGGGATATATACAGTTCTTAGTTCTTGAAGGGTGGGCAGGGGAGCACCAATAAACCTTTTAGCAGTCCAAACCGTCCTCTGTAGTCTTCTGATATCTGATGTTGTAGCTGAGCCAAACCAGACAGTTATTGAAGTGCACAGTACAGACTCAATGAAGGTTGAGCAATTTTGGCAATTCTGATATAAAAAAAAAAATCAGAATTGCAAGATATAAAGTCAGAATTGTGAGACATAACCTTGCAATTCTGAGAAGAAAAAAACAGAATTGTTAAATAAAGCATTATAATTTATTTGTTGTTGTATTTTGTTGTGGAAACAAAAAAACAGAATTGCGAGAATTGTGAGAATGTAAACTCGGAATTGTGAGATCTGGATTGAGATGTTAACTAGGAATTGTGAGATGTAAACTGGGAATTGTGAGATTGGAATTGTGGGACGTAAACTGGGAATTGTGAGATTGCCATTGAGATGTAAACTCAAAATTGTGAGATCGGAATTGTGAGATGCAAACTCGGAATTGTGAGATCGGAATTGTGAGATGCAAACTCGGAATTGTGAGATGTAAAATGGGAATTTTGATATTAGAATTGTGAGATGTAAACTTGGAATTGTGAGATCGGAATTGAGATGTAAACTTGGAATTTTGAGATCAGAATTGTGAGATGTAAACTGGGAATTGTGAGATGTAAACTGGGAATTTTGATATTAGAATTGTGATATGTAAACTTGGAATTGTGAGATCAGAATTCTGAGATGTAAACTAGGAATTGTGAGATGTAAACTCGGAATTTTGAGAGTGGAATTATGAGATGTAAACTTGGAATTGTGAGATCAGAATTGTGAGATGTAAACTAGGAATTGTGAGATGTAAACTCGGAATTGTGAGATGTAATCTCTGAATTTTGAGTGGAATTGTGAGATGTAAACTTGGAATTGTGAGATCAGAATTGTGAGATGTAAACTAGGAATTGTGAGATGTAAACTCGGAATTGTGAGATGTAATCTCTGAATTTTGAGTGGAATTGTGAGATGTAAACTTGGAATTGTGAGATCAGAATTGTGAGATGTAAACTCGGAATTGTGAGATGTAAACTAGGAATTGTGAGATGTAAACTAGGAATTGTGAGATGTAAACTCGGAATTGTGAGATGTAATCTCGGAATTTTGAGAGTGGAATTGTGAGATGTAAACTAGGAATTGTGAGATGTAAACTTGGAATTGTGAGATGTAAACTGAATTTTGAGAGTGGAATTATGAGATGTAAAGTTGGAATTGTGAGATTGGAATTGAGATGTAAACTCGGAATTGTGTCACAAATCAGAATTCTGTCTTTATATCTTGCAGTTCTGACTTTTTTCTCAGAATTGTGAGAAACAAAGTACAAATTGTGAGATAAAAAGGTTGCAATTACCTTTCTAAAACTTTTTTTTTATTCTGCAGTGGAAACAGGCTTTAAGACTTCAATGAAAGTGCCTAATATTTAAAAAAATTAGTGAAACTAATATATATTAGTATTATAATATATAATAGTATTAACTAATATATATTAATATTATATATTATTCAATAATAGTATTCCTTACTGTATATGATAGTATGCCTTTATAATAGTATGCCACATTATTACCATCGCTATTTAGAGATCATAGAGACTTGAGCCTGTAAACAGCTTCCTAGCAACTACCCAGAACAACCTAGCAACACTTTAAAAACCACTCAGAACACCTTGGCAAGAACACCTTCCATAGCAATGCTCTGGCAACTAGCCACAACAGCCTAGCATTGTGGTGGTGAGTAACAGACAGCCACTGCACATCACAAAATGTAAAAGTCTATTTGGTAATTTTGCTGCATGCAAACAGCATAATTTATTTTATTTTGGATAATGACTCTGATGCTTCTGCTGTATTAAAAGACTGTTTCAATGCTGAACCCTAGAGACAGACAACTACAAACAAATAAACAAAGCACTGCATGTACAGTATGTACAAGCTTGTGTTTGCAAACACAGAGTACTATTGTACAATAAACATATGAAACAATTGCTCAAAATACAAAAGGTTAGTAACACGAAGACCAAGAACATCTCAGGAACAAACTGTTCAGGCTGTCCAGTATGTTTATTGGCTTTGAGCTGAAAAACTTTTCACTCCAAGAGTAAACAAACTGAGGAATTAAGGTGCAAAGGACATTTGTGTCAAAATGTCAAACTCATTCTGAAACCACAGCACATGGTTATTATTTTACAATGCTATCATATTCCAAATGTGTCTTAAGTCACTGACACCATAAACACTAAATGCTTAATAACATGAGTTACATTCACAAATGGCGTCAAACTGGTTAAGTTCACATGCAGAAGAGAGCAAAATTCCCCTAAAATTACACTAATTTACCAACTAACAGAACTTTTTTTTTTTTGAGTCCTGAGTAGCCTTTAGACAAGACTGAGACTGTGAGCTGATTCATGAGCGCTTGCACAATATCACTATACAAGTTTATTGGCATGTACCAAGTTTTCGGTTCAGATATATTGGATGAGAATGGCACAGTTTAATGGGTCAACTCAAAAAAAAAAAAAAAAAAAAAAACACGCAAAGGACACAAGTACAGCAAGTAATTAACACTTCAGGGTAACTTAAAAGAAACATACAAATAAACCCCGGCAGCAAATTACCACACTAATGGGTAAACAAAAAAAAAAAAAAAAAAAAAAAAACATGCAAAGAGAACCAAACCTCAACTATGATTAGCTAAACCACAAAAATGATCTCTGATTAGCCTGCTGAGATGGATTTAATCATTACTGAAGCACATAAATTATTTAAAAATCATGCCAAGAACTGACGGAGGGGGAAAAAAAACATGGATTTTGAGTAAGTTATGAAGTGAAGAACAATACAAAGTTGAAGAACTGTTGGTTTAATGTTTAGCTCAATAAAGCAGCTTCAGCAAAATTAAAAAGGAGGCCATGCCTTAAAAGTACTTGAAATAAAATAAAACGAGCATTTCTTTCTTACAAACACACAGCTTTTTGCTTCACAAGATATTAATTGATGGACTGGAGTCATGTGAATTACTTGTGGATTATTGTGATGTTTTTATCAGCTGTTTAAACTCTCCTTCTGACGGCACCCATTCACTGCAGAGGATCCATTGGTGAGCAACTGATTTCTCAAAACTCATCTACGTCTTAAATTTTCAGCAAATTTTCTTTTTTTTTTTTGTGAACTATTCCTTTAATTCATTGCCTTAATAACTTTGTTTTCTTAGAAGAACTTTCAACAGTCTTAGGAAACCTGTAAATGTATGAGGAAGCCTCATTTTAAAAGTGTGATTTAGACCTGGTAAGTTAATATATATAAAATAAGTAAATTAGTTAATGTACATGAAAAAAATCTTAAAATGCTTTTATAAAGAACATACATTTTTGTATATTCAAGCCAAGCTCTAAAATATTTTATAGCATACAAAATATGAGTAAAAATATTTTCAAAATCATTATCCTTATCCAGTAAACTGGAAGAATATTCTAGTCATTTGTTGAATGGGATCCCTGAAGAACATTGAGCTCCTAAAGATTGCATAATCATTAAATGTAACCATTTTAATTACACATTTTAGCTGCTTTTAATATTATTTACAGAAACTAGGAGTGCCCATAATTTTGAAAACAAAACTAGGGCTATTAGGCCTTCAAATATTGTGGAAAGGCTGAGAACTACTGCAATGGACTTTCTTGCATCTTCTATCAAAAATGATTCTAAAAATAAAAAAGAGTGCCTATCTTTAGAAAAACATAAATAATGTATATCAAAATAAGACTTGTCCAAATCTACCCAACACAGTCTCTATCCTCTAAACTGTCTCTAATAAGGGGTTTGGGGAAAAACACAGGTTGGTATCCAGCAGAGCTGTTTCCACTGCCTGGGCCATTTACAGCAGACAAATAAAAACAGGGTTGTGTGTTTAGTGACAGTGCAAATGAGGCTGAAATGACAGAGACACACACTCAGCCGTGACCCACAGTCACGACACGGACAGGCCCAGATGCACAAAACAGACCTTCACACGCAGTTGCAGCACTTACGCACTGAATCTAAATGTGGTTATGGATGGAATAACAGTTTAGTTGACCGAGACAGAGAGAGTGTGTGGCATGACAACAAGTATAAACTTGCTTTTGTAAGATTCAAAACAAAAAACATTCTGAATGACTGAATGCCCATAAAAATGGGCATTCTGAATATCAAATACGGTGGTTTATTCTCTGGATAAATTTCACACGCACACTCATCCGTGACATACGGCCCAGTGGCTGATATATATTAGTTTTACCTTCAGTGAAATATTAGTTCTATATACAATCAATAAAGGGCTTTCAAATTTCTTCCTCCAGGTGCTCATTTCTATGTAATCGAAACATAATCAAATTTACGGCCTTTGCAGTGAGGACTGGTTAGTATGCACGTATGCATTTGCATGGAGTCGTGTGCATTCGCGAGCAGCACGTTCATTAGAATAAGTGATGGTGAGGAAGAGGAACAGAGCATCATTTAAAGGCCTGCATGCAACTTTTCCTCATTTCCCTCTATTATATAACTCAGAGTGTGTGTGAAATGTTTTCAATTGAAATATTCACAGCTTAAATATACAACCATGCTGAATTTCAGCCCCTACGCAAGCCCTGAAAATATAATGCATTAATGCAATTGATTTTTTTTTTCAATTACTGCAATTCAACATGTTTTACGTTTTTAATTTATTTAATTTTTTTATTCTTTCTCAGCTTTGGTGAGAATAAGAGACTTCTTTCAAAAATGTGTGTGTGTGTGTGTGCATAATGTATGTATGTAATATGTTTTAATATATTTTATATTTTTGTAATATATATATTACAATATGTGCTTTCTTAGCACCCAAATATTAGGGGGGAACAAGAGCATTCTTTTTTACCTACACAGAACTATCATCATAAATGCTTTTAGGTATCGAATTAATAATTATACATGTTAGAGTTGATGTTTTTTTTTTTTGCATTGTCTGTGAATTGATATAAATGATGCTGACTTAAAGGGAATTTCACCTAAATTTAACATACCTTTTATCTACATTGTAGTGCTTGGAACATTCCCATAATAGTAAAACTGGTTTTCTTTCCTGTTTTGACATTTCTTTTGAAAAAGGATGTTTGAGAATGACAAATCAGATTCATTAAATAGCCAACTAGTTTTAATTATATCAGAGCCATGTAACATGATTTGCTACTTGCCAGTCAGTTGCAGGTGGTATTTGCGGGAGGGACATTCTTACTCAAGAAAGCATCTGCTTGGTCAAAAACCTGTGTTGTGCAAGGGGAGTCATCAAAGACGTAAATCAGCTAAAAGCTTGTGAACACATGGACTACAAGCCAAAAAAAGTAAATTTTGACTTTAATGGCTCTACGTAGACAACTTGTTCTGTTTGGAACAGAGCCTGAACACTGCAGCAATATGCGTGTTGTAGTTAGACAACACCTGTCCTCTCTTACTAGAATGGAAAGATGATTTCAACACAACACTGATTACATAACCCTCTTAACATTCATGAGGCACAAGTAGCACTCTTTAGCAATGAGATATGAGTGTGTTTTATGGTGTCCCTGTTAAAAATGCTACATTAAACATCACTATATTTCAAATAAAGCACTTGTCCACAGGCATCCATTACAGGCAAATTGAAGGTAAAGGTTTTTGGTCTGGCAGAGCATAGCTAAAGCTCCAACAAGGTCACAAACTGATCAAATAACATGGTCTGAATGTTCTGTAAATCACATTGGATAGAAGCATCTGCCAAATACATACTGTGCATGTATTTTCTTTTCACATTATGCATTATGAAAATGTTATGTATACAAGTGCTATACATATATATGTATGTATTAGAGTCTCATGTGAGCTCTAAAAATGAATCTTCAATGTGCAATGTGTTCAGTGTGTGAAATATTAGTATTCAAAATAGCCTTGAGTCTGTTCGGCTTTTCTGTCCATTTATATATTAAGTAATCTTAAGAAATCTTAAGATAACAGCTGTATTTTTCTTCAGAGACGTTTCTAGGGGATTCAGCAGAAACTTGTTTTTCTATTATGGCTTCTGAGCTTTTATCATCAGAGCTGTTGCGCAGAGCAGAAACACTGAGGAATTTATCTCCGATCTTTCCATGAAAAGACTGCAAATCGCTAAGACAGACACCAAGAGATGCTCAAGACTCTTACAGCTTGTTCAAGGACTCATCGCTGTTTGAGATTCACTTGGAAAGATAATAATCTAATAAGCAAATGTCTGATACAAATTTACCAAGAAAATCTAAAAAATCCCTGCAAATTCATTCTCTCAGAAAAGACGTCTAACATTTAGTACATTCCCACTTTGATTACATCCATTGCATTTGGCAGAAGTCTATCCTGAGCTTTCATTCGTATACCTAGAAGTCACATTACTCACATTATAAGACCTGGGCAAGCAGGCAGTTAATTAAAATGGTGTTACGTTCTTCACATACACTACTTAATCTTCCATTCACTTCTATGAACACACAATACAGCCTCAAAATATCAGGATTCTACATGCTGTTCCCAAGAAAAACCTCTAACATTAGGTTTAAATAATCTCTTTGACTCCCTGACCTAACACATAAAAGACCCATCGTTCAGACCCCAATTAATATCATAGATTAAGCCTGGATGTGGATTCAACTATAATTTTTCATCTAAAATGTTTGAGTTGGATTTGCATCCTAAGACCTGACCCATGGATACTTCAAGGCATAATTCACCCAAAATTTAAAATTTGCAAAAACTGTACTCAACCTCAGGTCAACCAAGATGTAGATTTAGATTGTTTCTGAACAGATTTGCAGAAATTCAGCATTAAATCACTTACTCACCGGTGGATCCTCTGCAGTGAATGGATGCCGTCAGAATGAGATAAAAACATCACGATAAGAAGCAAATCCATCCTTAAGACGCTTTAACTTTAAACCGTTGAGTTCTCTATCCATAATATTGCTTTCTCCAGTGAAAAAGTCTTTTCATCTGAATCAGGAGCGAAATATGCACAGATCAAGTCTAGGGGATTCAGCAGAAACTTGTTTTTCTATTATGGCTTCTGAGCTTTTATCATCAGAGCTGTTGCGCAGAGCAGAAACACTGAGGAATTTATCTCCGATCTTTCCATGAAAAGACTGCAAATCGCTAAGACAGACACCAAGAGATGCTCAAGACTCTTACAGCTTGTTCAAGGACTCATCGCTGTTTGAGATTCACTTGGAAAGATAATAATCTAATAAGCAAATGTCTGATACAAATTTACCAAGAAAATCTAAAAAATCCCTGCAAATTCATTCTCTCAGAAAAGACGTCTAACATTTAGTACATTCCCACTTTGATTACATCCATTGCATTTGGCAGAAGTCTATCCTGAGCTTTCATTCGTATACCTAGAAGTCACATTACTCACATTATAAGACCTGGGCAAGCAGGCAGTTAATTAAAATGGTGTTACGTTCTTCACATACACTACTTAATCTTCCATTCACTTCTATGAACACACAATACAGCCTCAAAATATCAGGATTCTACATGCTGTTCCCAAGAAAAACCTCTAACATTAGGTTTAAATAATCTCTTTGACTCCCTGACCTAACACATAAAAGACCCATCGTTCAGACCCCAATTAATATCATAGATTAAGCCTGGATGTGGATTCAACTATAATTTTTCATCTAAAATGTTTGAGTTGGATTTGCATCCTAAGACCTGACCCATGGATACTTCAAGGCATAATTCACCCAAAATTTAAAATTTGCAAAAACTGTACTCAACCTCAGGTCAACCAAGATGTAGATTTAGATTGTTTCTGAACAGATTTGCAGAAATTCAGCATTAAATCACTTACTCACCGGTGGATCCTCTGCAGTGAATGGATGCCGTCAGAATGAGATAAAAACATCACGATAAGAAGCAAATCCATCCTTAAGACGCTTTAACTTTAAACCGTTGAGTTCTCTATCCATAATATTGCTTTCTCCAGTGAAAAAGTCTTTTCATCTGAATCAGGAGCGAAATATGCACAGATCAAGCACTGTTTACAAGCAAAAACAGTCCAAAACAGTTCTAAACAAATATGTTGGTGGATTTTGATGTGAGAAGACAACAGGAGATGGACTTTTTCACTGGAGGACACGTTATTATGGATTATGGATTATGGACTAGAAGTTAAAACATCTAAATGATGGATTTGTTTCTTACAAACAAACAGCTTTTCACTTCACAAGACAATAATTGTAGACTGGAGTCATGTGGATTACTGTCATGTTTTTATCAGCTGTTTGGACTCTCATTCTGACGGCACCCATTCACTGAAGAGGATCCACTGGTGAGCAAGTGATAAAATGTTACATTTCTCCAAATCTGTTCCAATGAAGAAACAAACTCATTTACATCTTGGATGGACTGGGCGTTAGTATATTTTCAGCAAATTTTCTTTTTAGGGTGCTATTCCTTTAAATGCAGGTAACCCAAGCTTCATGTTGTGTGAACTACATATAATTTTCTAATTAAGTTATTTAACTGACTGCTCTTTTACACATGAAAGTGAAATGAAGCCAATGGCTATCAAACACCAGAAAAGAATAAATGACACCATAAGAATTGTTTTAAGTATATTAAGGCAAAGTCCAGCATCATTACAATTAAAAAGCCTGTCCTCTGCCCTCAAATTTACTTAATGTGGTCTGCACATTCCATACCTTCTGCACGGACTGACAGTGCTGTACAACTATTTAAATTATATTTTTACACACACAATTATTAACTGTAGTGTCAGCAAAGGAAGTCTATGAGACCCGGAGAGCGCTATCTATTAGCATTCCCATTCATCTCAATGGCAGTCTACGTGTGTGTTTGTGTTCATTTCAGTGAGTCAATGTGCCTATTGAAACATCTGATATGTCATCTCCACAGTCTCCAGATAATTAGCGTTCAGCCTGTCACACCGACCCTAGCATGAGGTGCTACCTGGGAATTTACATCACTATCTGGTTTTCAGAATGGAGCTTACTGAATACAGCACAATACATACTATATACTGCATACCACCTTTAAATATAGCATGAGAAACAGAATATATTATACAAAAACAAAATTTAAACAGTACCTGCTGGAGCCAACATCTTAAACCAGTCTGAGCTGGTTTGTGGGTCTTAGCTGGTCTCTTGGATCATTTCAAATGGGTTTTGGGAACTTTTAAACTGGGAGACCAACTTAAAACAGCTAAGACTAGCCAACCAGCTATAGGCTGTTTTAGGTAGGTTTTACCAGCATTGTATGCTACATTGTTGTCAAATAAATGTTTAATTCAATGCAGAATTTACAACATAGAAGAACATTTACACCACAAAATAGTATGCATGCTTGTATATATTTAGAATTTTCATGTCTGTTCCTGAACACTTATCTAAAATGATGTGTTTTTGACTATAAGAAGAAATACTTAATGAATTTTGATTGTTTTTAATAGGATATTATTCTGAAATCAAAATACTTTTCTTGCAATTTCAACATTTTGTTCAAATATTCAGCTTTAAAATGAATTTTAATACAAAACACTGGAGAAGGTTTAATACTTAATTAAAACAAACTATTTTCCGATGTGGTTCATTCTCTCATTAGCATTGTGCAAGGAAATTAAAAAGCAAACTATTTGGTTTTTAAAATGTGCATTTTTAATAACACAAGGCATGCTGGGATGGCCCTGACTTATTATGTTTGTGCCATAAAGATCCCGTCTGTCGATGCAGATTTTCAAACTGCTTATTCAGCGAGATTTACATAGAGCTGGAGATAATAAACATTCATGCATGACTGCAGGACAAAACAACAAAATGTTCACCCAGATTCCTCAGAGACACAATGGCCTCGAGATAAAGCTTCATATAATTCTCTGACCTTATTGTGAAAATATTATGGTGAATAAAATTAGACTGATTTGCTCAAATTGCTGGATACTACTCTGTAAATCAAAACACTTTTCTTGCAATTTTTACATTCTGAAAGTAGAGCAGATATATGCTTTAAAATGAACTTTAATGCAAAACACTGGAGAAGGTTTAATACTTAATTAAAACAAACTATTTTCCAATTATACTCCATGTGGTCCATTCTCTCATTGACATTATGCAAGGAAATTAAAAAGCAAACTATTTGCATTTTAATATCTGTATATTTAATAACACAAGGCATGATGGGATGGCCCTGAGTTATGTTTGTACCATACAGATCCTGTCTGTCAATGCAGACTTTCAAACCGCTTATTCAGCGAGATTTACATAGCGCTGCAGATAATAAACATTCATGCATGACTGCAGGACAAAACAACAAAATGTTCACCCAGATTCCTCAGAGACACAATGGCCTCGAGATAAAGCTTCATATAATTCTCTGACCTTATTGTGAAAATATTATGGTGAATAAAATTAGACTGATTTGCTCAAAAATTATTCACACATATATATATATATATATCGGCCACCTCTCTAAGATATCTGCATCGGCAGTCAAAAAAACAATATCGGTCGACTATTAGTCTTCACTGTCACATGATCCTTCAGAAGTAATTTTAATATGCTGATTTGCCGCTCAAGGAACATTCCTATTAATTATCAAGGTTGAAAACAATTGTGCGGCTTCATATTTTTGTGGAATTATTTATTATAAATAGAAAGTTCAAAAGAACAGAATTTATTTTAAATAGACAAACATATTAATTGTCTTTACTGTCACTTGATTAATTTAATGCATCCTTGCTGAATAAAAGAATTACATTCTTTAAAATATATATGTGTGTGCATATATATACTGTATGTACATATATATAAATTGCGAGGCAGGGGGAAAATGTCAAAAAACAAATAAACTTCAGGGACATGTATATGTTCTCCCCATAATAAATTGGAACGAGCTCTTATGTCACAGGGTTTCTGTCCCGTTGTCAGCATTGATTATCTTTTAACCCTCTTTCTACTATTAATAATACGTCCAGTGACACCTAAACTCTTCAGGGGCTTTAATATATGATGATCTCCATAGTAACTGTAATCTCAAAGACAGAGAGGGATCCCCATTGCCTGAAAAGTTAATAATTATCATAATCATGCAGCAACTGATGAATCATTTCCAGATAATGGGTGTAAATTAATGCTGAAAAAAATTTAACGCGAAAGCACCATCATTTTGCCTGATTTGACCGAGGTGCAGTTAATATTTAATTTGAGCCAAAAGCACCATTAGTGACTAGTTGACTCTCACATTTGCTCTACATTTGAACGTGTTTGAAGAAAACACCAGGGTGAACATCAAAAATGAAAGTTTAATCAGAACTGCTTATTATTTGTGTTATTAATTTATAGTGAAACAAAACAGCTGAATCATCACACGTGGTTTTGTAAAAGTCTTGCAGTTAAAAGGGTGCCATGTAAAAAATAATAACTTTTGAACTTAGGACTTATTGCTACAGTTTTCTAGCTCGTTTTTAGTGGTTACACATCAGACCATGAAAATACAATCCCCTAGACTGATTTTCACAGCCGCCTCAAACTTAATTTCAGTGATGCAAGTCTATAGATTAGCTAAAAAAAATGCAATAAATTCTGCTGGTTTTTGTTTATTTGACTGTTGCATGCTCATCTTTTACATTCCTGGCCTACATTATGAACATAAAAAAAGCGTTTTTGGACTTGGGTGGATGCGTTATTAATGTGTTTTTGAACAATCTTGTGCTGCTGCCTGCTGGTCGTCTCATTCATGCATTGTCAACAATGAGCTTTTGTTGGCAGAGTCACTTCTAGTACAACGATCTGTTGAAGAAGTCATTCATTAGAGATGTACCTATGAGTGGAGTCATAGCCGAGGTTAAAACAGAGCTGCTCTGGATGATAAAGGTCATTCCTGCTCCCATCAACATGGCCAGATATCCTGACAGCCAGCCAAGAGGGTACGGGAAATCTATAAGGAGTTAAAAATAGACACAAAAGAGACAGCTGTTGATCTACAGTAAGAATATACAGATGTGTGCCTATACGGAAAAAAAATTACAAATGAATAGGGGTGTAACTGTACACAAAAATGATGATTCGATATACGTACCTTGGTTTTGAAGTCAGGGTTCAGTAAGTTTACGGTACAGCAGGGGGCAAAACTAAACATAAAATTGCTTCTTTTTTCTTTTTTATTAAACGGTGGTTTGCTGAACAAACTGTGGCTCTGTCTTTAAATAAATTGATTAACAATTACATTTTTAAAAATAAAAAAATCTATATCAGCTAATGCTGTAAACTATATTATCACTATAATATTAAAAAGTCCATTTAACAACAGTTGCTATTCAATTTGCTATTTATTTTTAAAATATAATAATCAACAAAATTGTATGCAAATACATAAATTGCACATAAGGTAGTTTTTACATTAACTTTTAAAGCCAATTATAAAATTATGTTTTTACTCCAATTTGTTGTTGAAATATATTCATTTACGCAGTGGCTGTTATAAATTGTTTTCCTAAGAGATTTTAGTTAAACAGACATTTAATAATTAATACATCACTAACAGGTTAAGTAAAATCTAATGAATATGCTAATATAGTGCGGAAATGCTCTTCTCTACACTTTATTTCTCTTGCAAACAAACGAGCTATGGACACTAAATGAGTTGCCTTAGGTAAATATAATATTACGTACATTTAATTCTATGTGAGGTTTTGTTTAATATCACTTATACAGTGATCTGTCAAAACGGAATTTATGTTTTAATTTCCTGAAAAAATTAACAGATTTTGAAAGACAAGGCTTTGTTTCTTATTGAAAGTAACTAATAACAACGCTTATTTGCGATTATTGGATAGGAAATCACACTTTATAATATCTAGTGAAGTTTTACTCACACATGAACTGAAGCAGTATAGACTAAAATATACGTATACCATTACACCCTACAGTAACCCCTTTGTAGTAAATTGAAAATACTACAGTAAGACTTGTCATTCTCTGGCTCTCCCTCCTCCAGCCCTACGGCTGCTCACCCGTGTTGATGACCCCTTCGATGACCTTTGCAACTTGACCTTTGAGGAGAGAGTTCAGCACTTTGACGATCAGCAGCAGGCAGGTGCACAGCACCATCAGAGAGCTGGCTAACAGAATGAGCCCCACCGCCAGGTCAGACAAACCCGAGTCCACAAACAGATGCTGGCCTGGAGGAACGAGAGTGAAAAATGAAGACAAAATATAGGTATTAATGGACACAGAAGCATTCAAATGAAGGGGGATCAGGACATGCAAAAGCAAAGTTAACCAAAAGGTCAGTAGTTCATGATAAATAATTAAATACTAAATATTAACGACTGCTTTTTTCTGAATACAAATAAATAAATAAATGAAGAATTAAATAGAAAGTACATAAATACAAATACACATAGAAAACGAATACATAGAAATAAAAAATAAAGAAAATAATAAAGCTAGAGAGAGATCGATGATAGATGATAGATATATAGATAGATAGATAGATAGATAGATAGATAGATAGATAGATAGATAGATGAAATAAAAAAATATAAATACAAATAAATAGATATAGTTTGTATGTGTATACACACACACACACACACACACACACATATATATATATATATATATATATATATATATACACACACACACACACTTATATATGAGATTTAAGAGGACTCTCCATAGACGCAATGGTTTTTTATTCTGCACAAACTGTATTTTCTCTTTTCCTATCCCCTTAGTGTGTGTGTGCTTGGTTTATGGGGAGACAAATGTGTCTAATGACATGGGTATTACAACTTAAACATTGTTAATGAAGTTTACACTTCCTGTGTCCTCATAAACCAAAAGGCTTAAAAACATACTAAACAGTGTTTTTTTTTTGAAGTGTGACAATTTTTGAAAAAATGCCAGTAGTTTTGTGTGAGGGTTAGGGTTAGAGTAATCCTGGACAGGAGAAATTAGACATTTACATTTTTAATTACTCTGAAATCACACACATTTCTCTGTGTTGATCTGCAAGGTGATATTCTGTGTGATCCAGGTGAGATCACTGTACTTCCCACAATGCAGTTCAGTGGAGCAGTTCTGGGCGGCCGCTGCTGTCACATTCACTGAGGACTGGAGAGGGAGAAAGAGCAATATTTACCTGAAAACTACTGCAGAACAGAAAAGACTTAAGCATTTTCTTATGAAATATGGTCGGTTGGAGTGGATAAACATGAGAAGGTGACACAGTCTTGTGAACTGTGACAAGATAGTGTAGAGCGGATGACAAGTGGCAGAATGACTGACAGCAGATCATCTGGAGAGGAGATGTGTTTTCTCAATAGTCTGTAAGCATCTGAAAAATCAAACACAACTTGACCAGGAAAAGTTTACTCGTGAAGTGTTGTACTGACTACTAAATACATTTAGTCTAGTGCAAAATGCATGAAGGTGAAACTCACAAACCCCGTCAGAAACATGTCCAGGTCTCATTTCACCCCAAAACTATTAAAAAATAAATAAATGAGAAATTACTTTTTTTTTTTTTTTAGGAAATAAAGCTTATTTTTCTTAATTTTGATATTTCATGACTGTTAAACACATTATCCCCCAAAACTGTATATTATTTAAAATCGTACTTAAAATCTTATTTAAATTGTGAAGCATTAAAACATTTTTTTTTTTTGTATTTCATGGTGATTTATTCAACATAAAACAACAACTGCTGTATTCTAATAATGAGTATATTGAAAATAAAATTAAATAAAATTAAATAAAATTAAATTAAATTAACAGCAACAAAAAACCCACAAAAGTAAACCATTTTGACAAGTTAGATAGATAGATAGATAGATAGATAGATAGATTAAAAATCATAGATTAGAAAAGAGATAGATAGATAGATTAAAATCATAGATTAGAAAAGAGATAGATAGATAGATAGATAGATAGATAGATAGATAGATAGATTAAATCAGGTATAAAGATAGTGATTAAAACATGATAGATGATAGATATATAGATAGATAGATAGATAGATAGATAGATAGATAGATAGATAGATAGATGAAATAAAAAAATATAAATACAAATAAATAGATATAGTTTGTATGTGTATACACACACACACACACACACACACACATATATATATATATATATATATATATATATATATATACACACACACACACACTTATATATGAGATTTAAGAGGACTCTCCATAGACGCAATGGTTTTTTATTCTGCACAAACTGTATTTTCTCTTTTCCTATCCCCTTAGTGTGTGTGTGCTTGGTTTATGGGGAGACAAATGTGTCTAATGACATGGGTATTACAACTTAAACATTGTTAATGAAGTTTACACTTCCTGTGTCCTCATAAACCAAAAGGCTTAAAAACATACTAAACAGTGTTTTTTTTTTGAAGTGTGACAATTTTTGAAAAAATGCCAGTAGTTTTGTGTGAGGGTTAGGGTTAGAGTAATCCTGGACAGGAGAAATTAGACATTTACATTTTTAATTACTCTGAAATCACACACATTTCTCTGTGTTGATCTGCAAGGTGATATTCTGTGTGATCCAGGTGAGATCACTGTACTTCCCACAATGCAGTTCAGTGGAGCAGTTCTGGGCGGCCGCTGCTGTCACATTCACTGAGGACTGGAGAGGGAGAAAGAGCAATATTTACCTGAAAACTACTGCAGAACAGAAAAGACTTAAGCATTTTCTTATGAAATATGGTCGGTTGGAGTGGATAAACATGAGAAGGTGACACAGTCTTGTGAACTGTGACAAGATAGTGTAGAGCGGATGACAAGTGGCAGAATGACTGACAGCAGATCATCTGGAGAGGAGATGTGTTTTCTCAATAGTCTGTAAGCATCTGAAAAATCAAACACAACTTGACCAGGAAAAGTTTACTCGTGAAGTGTTGTACTGACTACTAAATACATTTAGTCTAGTGCAAAATGCATGAAGGTGAAACTCACAAACCCCGTCAGAAACATGTCCAGGTCTCATTTCACCCCAAAACTATTAAAAAATAAATAAATGAGAAATTACTTTTTTTTTTTTTTCAGGAAATAAAGCTTATTTTTCTTAATTTTGATATTTCATGACTGTTAAACACATTATCCCCCAAAACTGTATATTATTTAAAATCGTACTTAAAATCTTATTTAAATTGTGAAGCATTAAAACATTTTTTTTTTTTGTATTTCATGGTGATTTATTCAACATAAAACAACAACTGCTGTATTCTAATAATGAGTATATTGAAAATAAAATTAAATAAAATTAAATAAAATTAAATTAAATTAACAGCAACAAAAAACCCACAAAAGTAAACCATTTTGACAAGTTACAATAATGAGAGTTTGAAAAAAAATCTGAATACATGTTTAAAGGTCATGAAAATTACACATTCTGTATTTTATTTTATAATTTATATTATTATTATTAAAGTATTTATAGTTATTATTTATAAAATATTTATTTTGTCTCTTTCATTTTGTGTTTTTATTTATAATATTATTATAGTAAGTATTCATTTTTATTTACTTACTAACTTGCTTATTCATTCATGCAAGCAACTAATTAAAATTAATTTTTTTATCTTTTTCATAGAGAAGAAAAAGAACCTCCAGATTAATGGTAACATTTATAGGTAAAAGTTCATGGGTAAATTTGTGAGGTGTACAGATTAGGATCATGAAAAATGTCAGGAGAAAGTTACCACAAAGATGCTAGACTTGCACCAGACTTTCACGAGGCTGTGATTCCTCATGGACTCGTCGCCTAGAGCAATGCCCGTTATTACTGATTTATCCAGCTTGAAGAGAGAGACGCCACAGTCAGTATCAGACTTCTCTGTGTCACTGTAGGCGAGTACTGACAGAAATTACAGCCTGACACAAAATATTCAGCATATCTCTACATAGTGCATGCACACAAACACACACACCTGTATGATGAGTTTGGTGAAGGGTTCAGTGAGCGTCTTCAGCAGTTCAGGTGCTTCCTCTCCTCTGTGCAGCTGAAAGCTGCTGACAGTGACTCTGGCCAGGTGACTCACCAGACCGGACGCCACCTCAACCGGCAGCAGCACCAGCACAGACAGCCAGTTAAAACAGTCATGGATCGTCGCCCCAGCAAACGCCCTTGAAAATGAGGGCGGAAGAAAAAACACAAATACACGTGATCACTATAGATTCAAAAATGATAATAATAATAATTAAATGTATAGAAGGAACATTTTTTATAAAAAGAAACAAAAAATTATAATTAAATACATAAAAAGTAAATGAATACAAATACAAACAGATAAATATAATACAAATTAAGAAAGACAGAAATAAAAATAGGGCGAGACTCCATGAGAGAACAAGAGGACAGGAGGTCAGTGGATTGTTTTTTTTGTTTGTTTTTTTTGTTTTTTTGCATGTAAAATAAATTAAAAAAAAGATAAAATAAAAATTAAATGAATAGTCAATCAATAAATGAATAAATAGCATACAAATAACAAAGAATACAAACAGATTAAAACTATACAAATTAAGGAAGATAGAAATAAAAATAGGGCAAGACACCATGAGAGAACAAGAGGGCAGGAGGCCAGCAGATTTTTATTAGTATTTTAATTTTTTTTGCAAGTAAAATAAAAATAATTAAATAATTAAAATGAAAAAACGTAAATTAATAAAAAGAAATAAAAATTATTAAATGAAAAGTAAATAAATAAATAAATAAAAATGAATGAAAATAAATAAGTAAGTAAAAATAAAGACAGAAATAAAAAATAGGGCAAGACGCCATGAGAGAACGAGAGGACAGGAGGTCAGCTGATAACAAAACTAATTTTTAATGTATTATTAATAATAATAATAATAATAATAATTGTATTAAATCATTAAATAAAAGTAAATAAATAGATAAGCAAAATTACACAATATATAAAGACTAGTTTTTAGAAAAACTTATAATTAAGTGACTTTATGCTTAAAAAAGAACAAATATCTATCAGTGGAGTCAGAAAAATAAAACTCATTTCCCTTTGATTTAAGGTTATTTTTCTGACCCCATCTGCAGATTCTGCATGCCAGTTTGATTAAATACTGATGAAAAAGGTGATGGTGAAAATCATTAGGTACCGTTTAAAATCGTTCCTCTCTCCTGCCTGCATCAGGGCAACAATGGTGTTGGTGACAGACGTGCCGATGTTGGAGCCCATAATGATGGGGACGGCAGACTTCACTTCGAGCACTACACACACGTACATCACATAAATCATAAAGCTTGAGCAATAGCAGTAGTGATGCTTGCTTTAGCAAATACCACTAAATATCGTCCATCTCCTCTGTTCTGTGACGGCAGATCATCATTTCTTTTTCATTTGTTTCTTAAATCAGCATTAGAATCAAGTCAAGTTTCCATTCAGATACTATGAATGGGTAGTTTAGCATCAGTAATTGCAGTAATTACTGTCCCTTACGCTGCTGGGGTTTGCAGCTGGAGGGAAACGTGGCTCGTGTTTTACCTGAAGGCCCACAGAGCTTCACGTGAATGAACGCACACACACTCCTGACATCCATCAGCTTCAATTTATTTACTCAGAGAAAATGTGCTGAAAATGTATATTAACCCTCAGGCCATGCAAGATGTAGATGAGTTTGTTTCTTCACCAGAACAGATTTGGAGAAATGTAGCATTACATCACTTGCTCACCAGTGGATCCTCTGCAGTGAATGGGTGCCGTCAGAATGAGAGTCCAAACAGCTGATAAAAACATCACAATAATCCACAAGTAATCCACATTACTACAGTCCATCAATTAACATCTTGTGAAGTGAAAAGTTGTGTGTTTGTAAAAAAACGAAGCCTAAGATTTTTAAACTTTAAACAATTGCTTCTGCTAAAAATACAAGACCATAATTCATAATAATGCTTCCTCCAGTGAAAAAGTCCATCCCTTGTTGTCCTCACACATCAAAATCCACCAACATATTTATTTAGAACTGTTTTGGACTGTTTTCACTGCTTGATCTGTGCATATTTCTCCCCTGATTTAAACGAGACTACTTTTTCACAGAAAGCAATAGTTTAGATAAAGCGCTCATATATTAGCCAGAAGCAATTGTTTGAAATTTGGTCAAAATGTCTTAATGCTGGGTTTGTTTCTTACAAAGACAACGTTTGGCTTCACAAGATGTTGATTGTTGGACTGGAGTGGTGTGGATTACTTGTGGATTATTGTGATGTTTTTATCAGCTGTTTGGACTCTCATTCTGACGGCACCCATTCACTGCAGAGGATCCACTGGTGAGCAAGTGATGTAATGCTACATTTTTCTAAATCGCTTTCCATGAAGAAACACCTTGGATGGCATTTTTTGGGTGAACTACTTACTATCAGCATAACAATTTGAGTAAAAAAAAGTTGACATGGTGAAAGTCACAAATGTGAAAGTCTCAGACTTTTGGACCCCATAGTAGCATCTATATATTAAAACCCTTTATTGTGTCAAACATAAGCTCATTAAGCTCATTAACCCAAACAAAACTTCCTAATTAAATTGTCGCATCTGTTGTGATTCCACCTGAACTCTGATGTTTAGTTGGAATGAGCTCTGATAGTCACACTTCACAAGCTTCTCAGACTCTGAGGCCACCGCTGCATATGCACAAACTAATTAGCTCATCCGTGAGAGATGCCACTTGATTAAAGCAGGAACAACATGTAGAGATAAGGCTTTCTGGAAATAATTTGGAATAAAAAAGGACATGGTTGAATCATTCAGGGCCAAGTTTTGCAAAAGAGCAAAGTATCTGCAAGTCACAACAGTTTTACAGATGATCACGGTGAATAAAGCCACGAGTCGCAGCTGTTTTGTTAACAGACAACTTAAATGGAACTTTGGATGTCATGACGTTTTGGATCAGATAAAAAGTTAAGCTACTGTCAAAAGGGTTTTTAAAATAAAGCTGCCCTCAAAGGCAATGTGCCAAGATTTAATGGCTTTCGAACGTCCTTATTTTACGTCTGTCTGCACAAGTACATATACCAACTGTTAAAACAACCAATACTGTATTTCAACCTTAGACTGACTGTAGGCCAGTGATGGGTTTACAGTATGTATGCATTAAAATAAATGCTTATGCTCCCCAAGCACGCATTTATATGATCAAAAATGTAGTAAAAGCAGTAATATTTTGACATATTATAATTTAAAACAACTGCTTTTGTATTTGAATATATTTTAAAGTATAATTTATTACTGTGATGCAAAGCTGAATTTTCAGCATCTTTACTCTAGTCTTCAGTGTCACATGATCCTTCAGAAATCATTCTAATATGCTGATTTGCTGCTCAAGAAACATTTCTGATTATTCATGTTGAAAACAGTTGTGCTGCATAATGATTTTGTAGAAACTGTAATAAATTTTTCAGGATTCTTTGATGAATAGAAAGTCCAAAAGATCAGCCTTTATTTAAAAATAGGAATCTTTTTAGCATTATTAATGTCTTTACTGTGACGTTTGATCAATTTAACGCATCCTTGATCAATAACAGTTATCATTTCTTTAAAAAAAAAAAAAGTTACCAACCCCAAAAGTTTTAACAGTAGTGCACTTCAATTAATTAAATGTATCAATTGACAGACATAAGGAGAGGATATTAATCTGAGGTTATTGGTTTAGTCTATAAATCTGACTGTACTAAAAATGAGTTGTGTTTCTTACATCCAGATGAGACCAAGCTGACTATAATGGATGTGGAAGTACTGGAGCTCTGGACCAGAACCGTGACCAGAATCCCCACCATAAGTCCTGCTACGGGGTTGGATAGGATGGCATTGTCCTGGAAAATGTCTCCAGCCACTTTGCCTCACAAAACAGCAAAACATTTGAAACATTTGATTCTCTTTAGTGAACTGGGTTTGATGTCAAAATCTTAAAGGGACCAGTCCACCCAAAAAGGAACATTTACTCACCCTCATGTCAGTGCAAACCAACATGACTCTGTTTCTTATTTGGAACACAAATGTTACGCACAATGAAACTGTATAGGGACAGGTACTGTTGATTATTTGGATTTCTTTTTTTTTTTTTTTTTTCTGTCCCTATTCACTTTCAGTTTATAGGAAATAATAAAACATGAATGTTCTAATGAACATCATTTTTTGTGTTCCACAGAAAAAGTTATTTGAATAGGTTTGACAAGGAATGACGTGAAAAATGAAAAAATATATTTTTAGGTGAACTGACCCTTTAGCAGCACGTTATGGTTTGCTTTTGTGCAGATGACATGCACCACAGCGCTGAATGCTGATGTTAAACATGCAAAGCCACTTCTTCCTTGTCATAAACATACGTTTAGAATTGATTAACTAAATTTTAATGCCTAACCAATGATCGCAACCTTGAGAACACAGCATTTCTTCACATGTACAGTAAAACAGTTAAGGTCTTTTAAATATGACAAACAACCCTCTCCACAGAGAAGCAGGTAATTAAGAATATTTAAAAGATCACATAGGAGCTTTAACTAAAAAATTGTGAATTGCATGAAAACAAATCACATTTGACCCCAAAATAAAAGAAAAAGAATGCAAACAAAAGGCTGAACGGTAAAGGAAAACAATCATGTAAATATATATTATATATTCTATGATATGAAATAAAAACAAACAATATATTTACTAAAAGACATGTTTTGTCTACAATAAATAAATATTTTGAATTGACATGTCATGGCTCAATCGGTAAGAATTTTTAATTTTTCATGAAAACAAATCACATTTGACCCCAAAAATAAAAGAAAAAGAAGAGAAATTTGGAATTTGTCTGGGAAATGTGCTTACTTGTCATGACAATAAAGTGTGAAAGTAAAAAAAAAAAAAAAAAGGCAGAAAATTTGAAAGAAAACTTTAAAGCACGTAAAATGCCAATGTGCTAGAAGAACAGATGTGGTTAACAGATGCAAAAAGTGGAGTAAAGGACCATTAAGGATGAATAATTACCTCCAGCCAGCTGAAAAGCAGAGCTCAGTACATCCAGCGAACACACAAACCCATAGAGCAAGAGCAAGAGGAGAGGAATCCTAAGTAAACTAATGAACTGTGAAGACATTTCTCCACGTCTGTCCTCGCAGGTCTTTGTGGGCACTACCAGAGGAGAGCAAACCTCTTCAGATATAATCTAATACATTTAGATGATTTATTAACATTGTTACTTTGTAGAGTTAAAAATAAGCATTTTCTGGAATGCAAAAGCCTAAAAAGTCCTGCAAAATTCATACAGAACATTTGACTTAGACACACAGTGGACTTTGGGAAGTTGTCCTGCTTCCCAGGGTTTGGATGAAGGACGGTCAGCATCAGTGTTGGAGGTCTGGTCATGGCCGCTGCTCACCAGGTCCAGAACTGTGCTGTTATTTCTGGGGTCGTGACCCCCAGCTGGGTCAGAAAGAAAAAAAAAATAAAGAAGAAATGAAGCATAAGTATTAAGTCACTTATGCTTTATTCTATAGAGTGGCCCCAAAAACAACTTGAACACTTAAACACATTTATTCTTTCATCATAATAACCCAACAAACTTCTTTTAGTGAAATGTTTTCTTGTAAAGTGTGCTTCTGCTGTTTTTCTTTAAAATAAATGCCACTTGGTCTCATTTTTTTGTACTATAATGCAACAACATGGTGACATTTTAAGTGTGACTTAAGTGTCCAAATATTTTATGGGGGCCTGACATGTGATATGTGTGTATGCCCATACGGAAATGTAATATATGACATATAATGCTCTATATTAGGAGTGATATTGACATATACAGTATGTCACCTATCAGGTGATATATAATTTTCGCAAACGTACATTAGTAGACGAAGATATGAATTTGTATACAGTATGCGCATATACTAACAATATCCATATGATTATTTTTATATGGTATTATATGTAGCAATATTATATGTATGTCAACAATATTTTTCTTTACATATTCAACTTCACTAAAAAAACATACACAAAATATCTGTGTTTATATATGGTTTTGTACATTTTTTTAAATGCATGTCTATCTTGTAAATTTACTTAAATAATATCAACATGTATTGACAGATTTTAGGATGGATTTACATGTACATGACACGTCACAATATGTATTACACATAAACATACACATTTGTTAATATATGAAATTGTAAAAATTTTGAATATATAGGTTTGATATACGCTTTACTTCATATGACGATATATTTAATATATGGAAATTTAATACATGTACATATATTACATTTGCCTATAGATACTTTGAGGTTTGGGGTCAGTATATATATATATATATATATATATATAAGATATATATATATATAAGTCTCTTCTGCTCACAAAGACTGTATTTAATATATTAATTTAATGCATCCAGTAACTGAAATAACTGAAAATAATTATTGAAATTTCAAATAACTGTTTTCTATTTTTCTATTATAAATTTATTACTGTGATGCAAAGCTGAATTTTCAGCATCATTACTCCAGTCTTCAGTGTCAGAAATAATTTTAATATGCTGATTTGCTGCTTAATAAACATTATTATTGAAAACCTGACAATTTAACTTGAAAATAAATGTCTAAATGTTTCTGACATCTTACCATTGAAGCTGATAGTTTGCTCTGCAGTGGTGATTCTGATTGGTCATGAGGACATGTTGCAGTCTGTGTAGAGATCAAAATATATCTCATGACCATTTCCATTTGTTGGACATTGATCTTTAACTAGAAGGTGTTCAGTTTTTTCCATTTGAAGGTTACAGTTACAACAAAGAGGATTTGCATGTTTAAATTCATTTGCAAATGAAAATAGTCTTCTATAGCATACAGATTTGGAACAACAGGAGGGTGAATACATAATGCAAATTATTTGGGTTTAATAAAAATTCGCTTTTGGTGAACAACTCTTGTATTTGTTCAAACATAAAAATAAATAACCTGCTGCTATTTCAGATCCATTAATGTCTACTTAATTTATTTCTTATTAGCTTTTTCCTGACGATCTTTCAAATAAGTGAATGCTTGTCAAGATAGTGAAGATGACAACACATTTGTGGTCCCTCACGGCAGCGTTCCCTTCTGAATGCCTCCACAGCCATCAGCTTTGTTTCACAGGTTCTCTATTTTAATAATAGGTAAATGTGCTTTTTATGTTAAGGTTACTGTCGAACACGCAGTCTGTCTGGAAAGAGCTCTCACAGGACCACATACTAATGCGTTTCTGAAAGCAGGAGCTCTTGAATGTCAGAGCAATTAAGGTGAACAACAGATTATGTGGTTGTTCAGTGGACGCAACATCGTCACAGGTGCCAATTCTTCTGTTCGTGGCTCTCTGTGGAGGAACACACATTTAATCTGGGTTTTAGTTATAGGCACTGTAAGAAAGTTTTATTTTACCTTGGTGGCAAATAGCTTCTGCTTCTTTCCCGTGCTCTCTTATGTGGCTCCGCCCCTTTTCAGTGCTGCGCTCGTTGTATTCTGTATTCGTTTGTATTTCCACCAGGGCCGGCCCTAGTGTTTTGGGGGCCCTAAGCAGATTTTCAAAAGGTTTTACAGTTTCACCTAACCACCCGCATCCTATCCCAATGTACACATCCTACACTGACACCTAATTGTAAAGATTTACCAATTTGTTTTACTCAATATATTTATCTTTCAAGATATAGATAGGAAAATATATTTGGGCAGTTGACAAATATCCAGTAAAAAACGTTTTTCCTGGTCCTTCAACTAATTAAAGTTGTCCGTGGAGTTTAAAAACAGGATATGGTGTCACACCGGAGGACGTGATAATTTTCAGTGACAATGCATCAAGTTCATATGCTTTTATAAATATATGGATGAATAAATGATTCCCAATTACTAAAATAGACACTTGTAAAATTATGCCTGAGGTTTTTATTAACAATTGTATGCTTTTCTTTTTAATTTATAAAAGTTGTAATTTATTGAACATCCTTGAGACAGTCACACCATAGCACAATTTTGAGATTTAGCTCAAAAATGAAAAAAATTAAATAAAATAAATCTAATAACAAAGCAGTTTTTATAACAATGGGTCCATGTAAGACAAAGAAATTTTAAATGATGACAATATTAATTATTTACATTTTTTATATTGTGTGACACTGAAAATGCAATGTCATGTCAACAACCCATTTAAGCAAACTTTTAAAACTAAAGAGTTTAACATTTAAAAATTAAAGAGTTTAACGATTGCTTAAGAGAAATTTATCAAAATTCAGTGAGATTAGTGCTTAAAGCAAAAACACCTGGTTATGAAAATTGCATTAGAGAACAGTATAATAATAATAATAATAATAATAATAATAATAATAATAATAATAGAAAAATAATAAATTTTCTGGGCTGGCATGACAGTCCAGATTAAAATGCAAAAATAATCAAATATAAGTGTAAACACATGTTGAAACAGATTTGAGCAACATTAAAGTGAAGGCAAAACTCTGACGAGACGAGACACAATGTAAGGTTCACAAGAATGAGACTAGACAAGATTTTTACACTATTTTAAGAAATCTTCAATGATGAAAAACATGCCCGGAAAAATAGTCTGCAGGTGCATTGAAATGTTTTAACTAATCTTGCAATAAATGCCATCTCAGTTCTGCTTTCTGAGTATGAATTATTATATGCAATAACAGAGAATACTCAAGCACTGTAAAAGATTTTGCCACAAACTCAACTGACTGACTTCTCTTCTGTATGATTTCATGAGTCTCTTCAGACCTATAGAATTGTACTTGCAGGCTATGAGTTTTTATAATGTTTGACCTCCTATCTGAACTTTTTTCTACAAATTGATCATAGAAAAAAAAAAGAACAGTTCTTTCTTAGTCTTATTAAGTGCAACCATAATCAAAGTAGGCTACTCTCTCAATATTCAAATCAAAGCGCAAACAGAAACCAAAATTTTCTTCAAGCATGATACAGAGCTAAGAGATGGTTATAACTACACATCCTATTATAGTGTGCATACTAATTACAGCCTAGATATTGTATGCATCATAATTTGCATGCATCAGGGAGCCGCAGCCGCTCTCAAACTGCTGGTATTGAAATTGCGTTTGAATGCGCGCACGCAACCTTTTTAGTTTCACTTTCGATTTCGTGATCGGGACCGGAGGTGCTGAGCACGCTTTGCATTCTACAAGATTTGTCAGACACTTACAGTGCGTGACCACAAACGTTTTTAATTAATTCCTATGGAAGTTCAGCTTCAGAGAATGCTCCAGCTCAGCTCTGCTGTTGCCATCTCCACCATCTCGCCTTACTCCCGTGATTGCTGTCTGAACTCCTGACACGGGGCCCCCTGGTGGCCACAAGGGCCCTATACAGTCGCATATATCGCTTATTAGGTAGGGCCGGCACTGATTTCCACAATATAAAAGTAAGGTCATAAAATCTTATGAATGAACCTCTCGTTTTAAAATCTTCTCGGTCTGACATTTGTCATGACATCTGCTTCAAACATCACAGTGCTCATGATAACTTTCGTTAACTCTACAATGAGTAAATCTACTTCACCAGCTAATTACTCTTCAAGAGTGATGCTGTAGAGCTACCGCAAAAATGGAAGTTTAAAGACAGAATTCTAGAAATGGCTGCGCACTTGTTTCTCAGGCATATAAGGTCTCTATAACGTCCGTTCTGGAACTTGGGAGTATGTTAGTTTGTCGACCGTGTAAGAAATTAATGGGGTCATGAACTGAGAAATCAAATTTCCCTTGATCTTTTGACATATAACAGGTCACTACAAAAACATCCTGTAAGTTTCAAAACTTTCTCGTTAGTTTGAAAACAACTTTTATTGAAACCAAGCTCAGAAAAGGACTTGTTTTGGAATGTGCCATTTTATGACGTAATAGTGTGGCTATGCACCGCCTCTGCAGGAGAAGATAAACGCCTGCTTCTACATCACTGCCTCTTTAGCCCCGCCCACTGATACGCACTTGTAGTAGGAGGAGAGGAAATACGAGACGCAAACCCAGGATTACTCCAACAGAACCAGATGACATTACAAGATTACAAGACACTGTGTAGTGTAAATTGTGATAATTAGTATTTGAATTGCCTTCCTTCTGATCCTAAGACCGTATCTAGATCGGACGCGAGCGCAGAAGCGGCGCGAATGCTTGTTTGTCAGAAACAGAGTGGGACATGAGTTTACTTTCGGGGATTTATGTCATGTCAATCCATGCCGCATCCAGTGTAGACAGAATCGCCGATTACAATGGGTTCCGGTGTAAACACGGGGTAAAATTAACAAAGAACTGCAGATCGCATCAGTGAAACACTGTTTGTTTTTTTGCTTTACATTGGTTCGAATTCATTTTTCAACAAGACAGTATGATGCAGGCTTTTCAGAGTGACAAAGTAAACGATGATGCAGTGCTGAGTCTGATTAGAGTGTATCCAACAGTAATGTTGCAGCTAGGGTTGCAAAATTCTGGGAATTTTCAGGACTGAAAAATTTCCATGGGAATTAATGGGAATCTATGGGAATAAATGGGAATAAACTGGGAATTTGCAAAATTGCAGGAACAGGGAACTTATATGTAGTTGGGAAAAAAATCTTGCAGCATAGGCTAATCTTGGTTAAAACAACCAGATTTAATGCAATTTCAGTTGAATTTCTACCCTGAATACAATTGCATGCACACTCACTTACTGCAGGGCTATTGAGGACACATCCCCTACATGCACTGTGCATTCCTCCATAACATGCACAGATCATTTCTTGAATTCTGAACACAAAATGATGTCAAAATGTCCATCTTGGTGAGTATTCAGGTAAATTAAATAAATATTACATAAATTTATGTTTAAAACTTTCTTGTGCTCTGTGTCAGCTATTGCACAACAAAATTATACCATTGTAAAAACAAATACACTGACTGTGCAAACAAAAGGTGAGGAGATAAAAAAAAAAAAAAAAAAAAAAAAAAAAAAACACTGTCTAAAGATTAGAATTTTTAAAAGAAATCTCTTACACTCATCAAGCCTGCATTTATTTGATCAAAAATACAGAACAAAATAGTAATTATTACAATTTACGATAATGGTTTTCTGTTTTAATGTACTTTAAATATGCATTTATGTGATGCAAAACTGAATTTTCATCAGTCATTACTCCAGTCTTCAGTGTCACATCCTTCAGAAATCATACTAATATGCGGATTTATTATCAATTTTGGAAAACAGTTGTGCTGCTTAATATTTATTTTTTATATAACGTGAAACTTTTTTCAGGATTCTTTGATGAATAAAACTTTAAAAATAACAATTTATTTAAAATATAAATATTTTTTAACAATATCATTCAAAAGTTTGGGGTCAGTAATTTGTTTTCTTTTTTTTTTTATTAAATTAATACTTTTATTCAGCAAGGATGTGTTGAATTGATAAAAAGTGATAGTAAAGATTTATATTGTTAGAAAAGATTTGTATTTTGAAAAAAAAAAAACCTGTTCTTTTTAAGTTCTTATTCATCAATGAATCCTGAAAAAAAAGTATCTCAGGTTTTTGAAAAAATCCAAAAATGTCATTTTTAAAATTTGTATTAGTTTGCATGCATGTCAGCTTATGACCAAATAACATTTTTATATTTATGTTTGTATATGAGACAGTTTCTATAAATTTCCCCCAAATTTCCAATTAATTCCCATAAATTCCTGTCAAGTTTCCAACTTGGAATATTTCTAAAATTCCCCCAGATTAAGTCCCCATGGAAAGTTTATGTGTTGCGACTAGAGTTGCAAAGTGGCGGAAAATTTATGGTAAATTTCCACATAATTGTGTGAACATGCTTTTACCACTATTGCATTGTCTGCTCAAGACCGTTTGATATAAACTGAGTATTTATATGTTTTTAACCCAAATGACCCATGTTGATTTTTTGCTTAAAACAATAACAAGCATCTATAATATCTATCGGTGGTTTCTTGTAATATTTAGATGCAATGGTTTAGAATTGCAGTGAGATGTCAAAGCAAATACATCAGTTCATTTTGTGTTAAATTGTCAGTTTTTACTTTTAAGCTCTAAACGTTTGCTGGTATCACACATTTTTCCCTGAAAGGAGTAACATTTTGTGGCAACTTCAGAACAAATTCCTCTGTACGTTTGAGCATCCCAACTAGCCCAACAAAGCAAGTTTGGGGTGAAAATATATGTGTCTGGAACTATTAACCAATGACAGATTTGGAAAAGATTACAGTGAACACAAACAAAGTGCACCCATGCAGTGTTTGACTTTTCTGATTATTTTAGCTAAAGCATTGTATTGTGGCCCATGTGTGGGCAAGACTTTGAGTTTCCCTGCCACAACACATATGTTTTAATATAAACCAAGGCCTAAACACTGGTACATTCCACACATTTGCAGCAAATGCATGATAAACTCAAAGACACCCTTTCAATTCTCAGCTGTGCCACTGAATGAGCTCTGCATTTGGAGCCTGTACTCTCACACTGACCTGCTTTTGTATAAATGGAGCCACACATAGCATTAAAATCTCACCCTTATCAGCACAAGAGCACAGCAATTGACAAAATGGCAAGACAGCTTGTGCAATGCCATTCTGAGCACTGGACCGGGCTCTCCATTGTGACCCTGAGAGCCTAATATGGTTTTATTGAATGCAAGCCTGCCACAACACTGCATGAACTCAATCAGGAATACGTGCACAGAACAAAAAGAGACCTAAGAGTGCTTTCTTTAAAATAAATGTCACTTGTTTGTTATCAATGCAATGAAATCAAGATGTTTTAAAGAGTCCAAATACATTTTGGGGTCACTATATACACTGAAAACACAATTACAAAGAAACACCACGTAAAACATGTAATTAAATGTGAAATTTTGAAGTAGAAAGACCACAATAGTATTTTCTTGTAAAACATAGCTCCCTTTCAGTCGGTCACTCTCGACGTCACGTCGGATGACCGACGAATTGGGATCTCGCTTAGAGAGACCAATCTACTTCGAGTGTAAACTAAACGAGCCAATGCACATTGGCATGCGATTATTGCATCCAGCTGCTGCTGATCACAGCGTGAGTATAAGTAGGCAGCAGATGCAGCGCATATTCAGCTTTTTGCTTCGGAGCCGAGCGGTTCTATCGTTCTGCTCCTGACCAAGTTCCTCCATGGCCGAGTCCCGAGGTGGGCGTGGCAACGCGGCACTTTCCGGGTCCAAGTTACACCGACCTGCCACCAAACCTTCACCCCGTGGTCAGAGCTTGCGTTCCTCCGGGCAGGAGTGCCCCTAGAGCAGGTCTCCAGGCATGCTGTGGTTTGCACGGATGCCTCAACCACCAGCTGGGGGGCCACGTACAACGGGCTTGCAGTGTCAGGGGTTTGGACGGGGCCCCAA
>NW_015547838.1:566454-572945 GCF_001515605.1 Sinocyclocheilus anshuiensis | reverse complement strand
GGTCAGGCGAGGTACAGGAGCTGTGGCGACGGGACGTGACGTCTCCGTTCCCTCCTTCAGAGAACGAGGGTTACCATACGTAACCGAGACATTCCATAATCTTATATTTTAATATGTGTGAAATGTGACAGTCTCGATATCTCCATAGTGGATCGTAGTGAATACTTAAACACTCTGTTTTAGTCTAATTTATTTACTAATATAATTTTGTTGTTGTTTCGTCATCTCTATGGTTTTTTTTTTATTAATTTTTATTTCAGTTTTAGTTATTTTAGAACATCATGTTAAATGAAAATGAGAAATAGCTGAAATAAGTTGAGGGGTTTTTTTTATTTATGTATTTCAGTTAAAGTTTATTTCAAGTAACTTTTTTTGTTGTTTTAGTTTGAGGTTAGTTTAAGGTTTACCTAAACAATGATATTTTTTATTAATTAAATAGAAAGACTGAAACAGTATTTTCAAAAATAAATAAATAAATAGAAAGACTGTTACAGTAGACAAAAAGGTTCAATAAGATTTAGTCTGACTAATATATACAAAAAGCAGTAAGTCATTCTTCATTAGCTAGTAACATTGACAGATAGACCTAAAGGTCACATTGAATCTTACCGTTTAGGGGTCCTAATTTGATTCCACAATGGTTGATGGGGCTCTTAAATTGACAGTCTGCATTGTAAAGGAGGTTTATATGGGAAACCCTGTCATGAGGTGTCAATAATGACCTTCTCTGACTAACTCATGGGCCTTCAGAGTTCAGTCAGATCACAGTCAAATGAGCAAAGGCCCAAATGCAGGGTCAGCGATTCATAAACTGCTGTGTTGTTAAACCACTTAAACATACATATCCTAGTCAGATGGACTGTTCTAAAGATTCTATTAGAAAACTGGCATTTTCTGTTTAAAATCTACCTGTTTGCTTAGACTTTATGTGTACTGTACTCTTTACTGTAAAATTATGACATCTTGTGGTGAGATGCCAGAATGTCCATATTCTTCTTCTTTTTTCTCTCTCTCAGGTCATTTCACAATGCACACATCTTTTTAAATGTTAGATATCTGCCTTTAATATAAAAATGTTATATTGTAATATGTGTGAAATGTCTGTCTATATCTCCATGGTGGGTATTTTGAATTTATATTTTTAAATTTTCTGTTTTCATTACAATTGTGAAGTTTTACTAATTTTGTTGTGTGTTTATTTAATAATGTTTTTGAAAATGTCTATAAAGGTTGTATTACAGTTTTAGTTTTACTTATTTTAGTACATTGTTAAACTAAATTAAAATGAGAAATTTAATGACACGGTCAATTAAAAAAAAAGTTAATGACACGGTCAATTACTTTTTGAAGTTGTAAATAAAACAAAGATTATTGGAGTACATTTTAACAATGTTATTTATTTTTTTAACTTTTAAATACTATTTCAGTATTTCTACTTCAAAATTTCATGTTTAGTTCAATGTGACCTGTCATTTCTTTGTAATTAATTGTGAAATTCACTAGCTTCTGATTATTCATTTCTGAGTCAAAATTGGTTCTTCATCAAACTTTTTTCAGTGTATAATAACTCTGGTAGACTCACTGTAAAAATTAATCTTCCTGAAACGGTTACTTAGTAAACAATGACATTTGTTTCTTAATTTCAGGCTCTTCTAGTTTATCTGACTTCCTCGATCTTGTCAACATAGGTCAACTTTTGAGACGCTGCCAGCTGGCATTAGTGCCTTAAGGCAACAAAACAGGTTTTGGTGTACGATAATTACTTTTGTTGAATGTTTTTGCTGAACAAAAAACAAAATAAAACAACTAAACTTGACATTAGTTACTGAAGATAAAACTTGGACCAATATGAATTATTTCAGCATTAGCTCATGGAGCAGTGGTCAGTTGTCAGTCATGTGGTTTGGTCAGATTGATTATTGTTGAGGAGCCCGCAGTGTCAGCAGCACTGGTTCACCTCTGAAAAAAATTAATCTGAGGACAGCAATTTAAAAAAAAAATAAGTCTAAAAAGGGGTTGCAAAGTGTTTAGTATTGTTGGGGCCGCATTCACTGTACACACAGAGTTTGGTTATTTACAGAAGTGGCAACCGTATTTAAGAACTGAATTCACTCCTTAAAAAATGCAGTTCATGAGAAATTAGTTAATTAAATCTGTGTGTACAGATCTGAACTGAACTGAACAACTAGTTATTAATGCAGTGTCATAGAAGCACAAACAGGCTTCTTAAAAGCAGTGTCTTAAAGGAATAGATCACCAAAAAAATTAACATTTGCCAAAATGAACTCACCCTCAGGCCACCCAAAATGTAGATGAGTTTGTTTCTTCATCAGAACAGATTTGAAGAAATGGAGAAAATCCATCATTAAAGCATTTTAACTTCAAACCATCGCTTCTGGTCAAAATACAAGTACATAATCCATAATAACGCTTCCTCCAGTGAAAAAGTCCATCTCCTGTTGTCCTCTCACATCAAAATCCACCCACATATTTGTTTAGAACTGTTTTTTGCCTGTAAATGATGCTTGATCAGTGCATATTTCTCTCTTCATTCAGACGAGATGACTAGATTTCACTGGAGAAAGCAATATTATGGATAGAGGACTCGTATTTTGGCTAGAAGCGATGGTTTAAACATCTCAATGATATATTTGTTTCTTACAAACGCTCAGCTTTTCACTTCATTGATGGAGTCGTGTGGATTAATACAAAGTTCTGTCATGAAACTCTAGATGGCGCAGGCCGATAGGTTCTAACTCAACATTCAAATACTTGGCTAATGCTTGCTACAGCAGTTGCAGTGCGCTTCAGAAACCCTCCACCTTCCCAGCTCCACCTGTATAGATCTGCTACGGGGTAATTTCAAGTATGCTATATATGGGGGTTATTTTCATATATGTTATTTGTGCAGCAGCAGTATTTCTTACAATGAGAGTTGTGAGAAATACTGCTCACCCTAACCTCTCCCTCCCTCCCCATACACTGGACGGCATCCATTCACTGCAGTGGATCCATTGGTGAGCACGTTATGTAATGCTAACTTTAGCCAAAGAAAATGTATTTAAGAAACAAACTCATCTACATCCTTGATGACCTAAGGGGAAGTAATTTAATTTAATTTTTTATTAATTTTTTGGGTAAACTCTTATTTAAACACATCTTATCACTTGTTGATGGTAGTTTAATTTTAATTTGGTCACAAATTGCTTGCACTAAATAGACTGCACAGTTTTCATGTATCTTGTTTACAGCTGTGAGAGTGACTCCTGTATTCTAAAATTCACTCACTTCATCACTGAACTTTAGCATGATGAGTGGTCAAAACTTTATTAGCACAAACAGTTCAAACTATAGCATGGATACTATAAACACTTACACAACATCTTCAGCTGACTCATTCAGTATGTCAGCTCTGTGATTCAGCTGATGCCAATAAATAAGTCAACGGATGAGCGTTTAACACTATTTGACTTACAGGGAAAAACATGAGAGCTGGAGTGTACGACAAACATCCCATTAGACCCATATATACTGTAGAAACAAGCCCCGCAGTAAGTGTTTTTAGAAAAGAATGTGCTTTAACTTTCAGAACACAAAAATTCCTGGATTAAAAAAAGGGGGGGGGGGGAGAATTATCGAAACTAAATAAAAAAAAATCACTCATTCTGACATGGGAGGGAAAAAATGGCATCTCAAGAAACTTTGTGTTCGCTTGCTAACTTTGCTTTCGATTACCTTTGTGATGCAAAATGCAAACGCATTCAGTACAAAAGCACTGAAATGTAATTCTTCCATCTCATATTTTTTCCATCACCGTGTCCCTTTAGGGTATCTGTAGATTTATGATGTCATACATCTAAAATATTAATATGACTGCCAAAATCTACACATTAACAACACCTACTGGCTGTGCAGAAATCTTCTTGCCCAATTATGATGAGGTAATAAAAGAAAGTAGATACTATTCATTAAAAAAAAAAAAAAAAAAAACTTGATACTGACAATAAAAGTCATGCTGGTAAATAAATTAATTAAATAAATCCTATTTACTTTTCTAGTCAGGAGACTAGTTTCTAGGCAGGAAATATACCCCCGGTTTCACAGACAAGGCTTAAGCTAGTCCCAGACTAAAATACATGTTTGAGCGGTCTCAGCTGAAAATATCTTGTTCTGACATATCTTAAAATATGTCAGTGTCATTGTTCTGTGACAAGATGCACACCTGTAATGTTTTCTTCTAAGGCATTTTTGTAAAAGTTGCTTAAATATCTTAATTTAACTAAGGCCTAGTCCTGGCTTAAACTAAGCCCCGTTTGTGAAACCGGGCCATACATTTCTTGAGAGCATTTATTTGGACAAATTTATATATGGACCTAAAAAAGAAAAGTCATCAGCATTTTTACTATCTTCCAAGAAAAAGCTGTAAATTTTAAATGTGTGTACTGTACACTATGGATGAGCTCAAAGCTATAGACTAAAAAGCCACAAAGTTCCAAATTTGCATTTCATTGAGCCTATAATTTTATATTTATTTGCACTGACCACTCATCTAATTTTGCTTGAGCTTCTTTAAATGTAAAAGCACACATGCCCTGATGTTCATAGTGAAAGCATTGAGTTTATATAAACAGCATGTCAGTGTACAGAGATGCAGCACAGACAGACTGAATGTGCTGCAGTTCGATGGGTTTCGTGTTTCTGCGTGTGTTGAGCTGTACTGAAAATCATCCAACAAAAGGAAGAGCTAATGCTTTAACTAGACCAAACCTTGTTTATAAAAAAAACAAGCATTTATCTTTATGTGTGTGTTTGTGTGTGAGAGAAACACAGATTAATGGCAGCATCACTTCAGCTCTTCTGTGGATGATGCTGGAGTCACATTCTCTTCTGGTCCTTCCTGAAACATACAGAACCAAGAGATAAACACACGGTTTTATATCATGCTGGATATATTTATATAATAACTCTTCTGTTCTATATAAAATCTTTCATAGATAGTTCATGATAGATCATGAAACCAATCCAATGAAATAGCCTTTAATAAAAAAGGGTACATTAAATAGATCTCACAGCCCTAATTTGCTAGAAATTATTACAGTGAATTATTTTAACCTAGGCACTTTGAAAAAAAATATGTTGGCATTTATAATTGGAAGTAAATAGGCCATTTAGAAAGTTTTACTTTATTTACTGACAATATAAGTAAATATATATTTAAAAAAAAAAATATTGGGGGGAAACATTACTCCATATACTTAAAATATTTATTTTTCTTTTATATTTAATTTAATTTGTAAATGTATTTATTTATAAAATGTTTATGCCAAATGCATATATGCAAAATATTTATTTTTCAAATAAATCAATTATTTGTTTGTTTGTTTTCTAGTCAGAAGCATTTATTTCTCAATTCTTTAAGCAGGGTTTTTTTTTTTTGGTTTTTTTTTTGCTATCATTATAGTAACATTCAGTCATGACAAACACAAAGTTCAACACTCACCTTCACCTTTTCCAACTCTGACCCTCCAGGCAGTGATTTCTGGGGTATGTGGAAGGCCTAACATTGATCAAAAGGTAGTTATTCACTCAAATAATGCTTGGCAATGCATTGCATAGTGGTCCATTAACATACATTCTTGCAGCACTGGTGTTAATAATCTTTAGTACTCAAGGGAACAAGTTTCCTTTAAATGTCTGAGGCATCAAACCAGATGTGAAATTATTCAAATAGCTGCTATAAACATGTCAAAAGTTCAAGTAACTTGTTAGTCTCTTTGAACTGTTTGAACTGATATAGTGGCAAAAATCTCATTGAGAATCCAATTATAGTGTTAACTATACTAGATTTTCCACACAAAAAAAAAAAAACAATCAGCTGAAGTAAGTACATGTGCATTTATATTTATGCAACTATCAATTATTTATTCCTTTGTTGATGTAGAGGTTGTCTCCACCTTTTTAGCTTGCTGGACTTCCTCTGTAGACTTCGACCTGCTTTTCACCGTGTGTCTCTGGGGTGAAGTGGACTGCAAAGAAATACCACACACGCGAAGAAAAATTCAGCACTTTAAAATTAGCACATCAGCAAAAGAGCCATTTTCTGCCAGCTCAGCAGGTTTTACTCACCTTCTGATCCATGATTTAGCCGTGAGCTCAGACTGAGTGTCTCCTCAAACACAATCTGCCAATCTACCCAAGCAGCTGCCAGTGAGACAAAGAAGAGAATGAAGTACACGATATATGGAGCTGAAGTGTGTAGTGTCTCATTAACACTAGAGGGCACTACAGTGTCTAAAGAGAAACTATCAACGTTCAACAAGTTAACCCTGTAAAATAATAGTCTGTATTTTTAAAGGAAGAGATTAAGAAACTATTGAAATTCTGATAGCTTTTAGTATAAACCAATAAGATATTCATAAGAGTATAGCAAACTACTTAAAATTATGTCTGTCTGTCTGTGTGTGTGTGTGTGTGTGTGTGTTTGTGTGTGT
>NW_015547838.1:535420-565819 GCF_001515605.1 Sinocyclocheilus anshuiensis | reverse complement strand
GTGTGTGTGTGTGTGTGTGTGTGTGTGTGTGTGTGTGTGTGTGTGTGTGTGTGTGTGTGTGTGTGTGGACAATCAAGTAAAGCTAAGTTGCTTCAGTCCAGTAAGTGTTCATCTTGAAATATTACTAACAATATCAAAGTTATTCTCACATTTACTTTATAAAAATCAGTAAAGATTTCACAGCAAAAAGACATGAAGCACGAAGGTATATGTACAGCAGGTTTTTTTTTTTTTTTACAACAGCCATTGACTTCCATGGTATGAAAAAAGATACTATAGTCAATGGCTACCATCAACTGTTTGGTTACAGCATTTTTCAAAATATCTTCTATTGTGTTGAAAGTTTTGGTCATATTCATAACTAGAAGCCTTTTGCATATCAAATACAGTAATAAAGTAAACTTCAAGGTTTAAACTATACCACACAGCTTTGTCAGTGACAACACTGAATAGTTGTTTTTAAAAACACAAAAAAAGTAATGCAATTAAAAGAGCAAACCGATCATTTAGAAGGAGTTCACTTTAAAAGAAAAAAGTTTTGATACTAAAAAGCAAAAATGCTTGTTTACACATGGCTATAAATGGTCACACCAGCCTTGTGGTAATATTTAACGTTGATGTATAAAGACTTGGTACACATGGACTACTTTTATTATTGTATGGGAAAATAGCAGCTCTGACATTGAACCTAATACCTGCTTTTTACATTTCATGCCAAAAATTCATAGCTGGAAGACCTTGAGGGTGAATTAATGCTTATGTGTGTGTGTGTGTGTGTGTGTGTGTGTGTATAATCATTTTCAAGTCAAGTATTCATTAAACCCTCACAATCCACCACCTGTTGAGCAGCGATTATCACTGTAAAGTGTGCGTGTGAGAAGTTAAAGTGAAAGCAACGAGCACGAGTGTGAGGTTAAACTCTCGATGTTCTGGTGTCACTATGAAGAGCTCTGTGGCTCGAGAGGAGGAAGACACACTTCCTATCGATTCATCCACACCAGCGAGTCAACAAAACTAAAGGTCACGTTTCTGAGCCAGAGAGACCGCGGTACAGCGATGCACGCACGCTCAGATGAGTGGATATCTGAATGATAACTAACGAGTGATCTAACATTGTTCTGTGAGCTGTACACAATACTTTGTCCTTTTAGCTCTCTAGGACACATAAACTTTGTGGGAAATCTTTTCAAGAGGCCGCTGTGGTTTCTAGGGTGTTCAAGGTGGTTGCTATAGCACTCTATAGAGTGTTGCTAGGATATAAAATGTAAAAAAAATAAATACAAATCGTCTCAGGTTACTTATGTAACCATGGTTCCCTGAGTAGGGAATCTTCATCCATTTCCTGCTCTTCCTGGGCTGAACCCAGCAGAGCACTGGCCCCTGGATCAGATGATGTTAAAGAGAGAACATCATCCTCCAGCGGCTGTCTCTCGCCCGCTGCCGATGAGCGCGAGAGGGAAAGCCCCTCTTTAAACTCATCGGCCAGGTCCACCTGAGATCCCCACGAGCTCATTCTCCTCCGTGCCTTAGCAGCGGCAGGTCCTGAACCGCGGGGAGCAGATGGTTGCCCCTCTTTACTCGAAAGGAGAGACAAACGAAAACGGAGCTTTTTCATTGGAAAAAACTCACAATGCGCGCAGATTGCCCCCTCGAGGACATCGCGTGCGTGCTCTTCGCCCAAACAAACAACACATAGATCGTGTGTGTCATCTGGTGTCAAATAGCGATGACACGGACGCACACACCTTCTAAATGCTGTGCTAGTGCTCGCCATAATGAAAGAGATAGCTCTTACTTTTTCCTTGGAATGCACGCTTCAAACAGAACAGTCAATGAAGATGAAGAAGAGAATGATGTGTGCTCCCGGCGCCTATTTATACTATAGGCGCCTATTTATACTATAGTCGCACCGGTAGTGACGTCATGGCTGTCGGCCAACGAGTTGGTGTTTTTTCAATGTATGCTTCAGACACGGGTCACGACGAGGCGTTCCCCATAGCGACCCCTAGAGGACGCAGTTTGAAGTTCCCATGAAAGGGAACTAACTGTATATTCTAAAATATTACAAATTCTATCATAAAAATAATAATAAACTATTATTATTAGCCTATTAATCTAACTCTAAATATCATACTCTAAAACTCAAAAAATGATATGTATGCAATTACAAAGATTACATAAACTATAATCAAATTATATAATACTAGTAATCAAAATCTCAAAAACATAAGTCAAAAACGTAACTTGAAATGTATTTCTTGTCACAAACTATAAATATAAATGTATAATTTAATTGTATTATGATTACACATTATATATAATAAAAATAATCTAACATGCTAAAAACGGTAAATGAAAATAGAAATGTTTCTCATATTTCATTACTGTATAATTTTACAGTTATTTATATAATTGCATTACTACTATACCGGAAGGAAGGAAGGAAGGATGGATGGATGGATGGATGGATGGATTTAATAAAGCTGAGAGAGAGACTATCATCTTTCTGAAGGTTGAGAAACTTATTGAAATCAGTGTTAACTCTTTAAAGACTCATTGGAATGCCAATCCAAATTTGAGTCTTTGTGCTTTCGATCAATTCAAGGTTTGTTAATACTGTATTTAGATGTCACCTAAAGGCATTAAAGTTGGCATGATGTTAAAAAATAGGTAAAAATCATCATCAAAATGTGGACACAAAAAGATACCATAGTATTACCACAGTAAAGCATCTTATAGAAGCATTTAAGTAACTGTTATATAACTATCAAATATCTGATACAACTTTCTTCATTGAACACAAAAGATGATATTTTGAATAACAGTTGACTGTAGCCACTGACGTCCATAGTATGAAAAAAATACTATAGTCAATTGTTACCATCAACTGTTTGGTTACCAGCATATTTCGAAATATCTTCTATTGTGTTCAACAGAAGACAGAATCTTATACAGGTTTGGAATAACATGAGGATGAGTAAATGACCATTTTCATTTTTGGGTGGCTTTAACATCAGTTTAACATCCCTTTAACATCAGTTCCAGTCATGTCAGTCATATTCTCATGCTGTGATGATATTTCTGTGAGTCAGACCTGCAGTACATATTTAATAACACACTAACACCTTCATTTGTTGGTTACAATTAATTATTAAAAGAAAACATTAAGTGGGGAGGACAGAAATAAACACATTATCCTCTTCCATTGACACTAAAGAGCAAGTATTTGCTGTCTAACATCATGACATCAGAATCAGGGCTCTGATTGTCAGGAAACAAACAAATTTTGTCCATTTAGCTCATGTTACTAAACACAAATAATCAGAATAGAGAGCCGTTTGAGTCGATTTGCCCTTTAGTGATTCTGGAACAACTGCTGCATACAAATACACCAGTATAACACATACAGTATAATACACCAGTATAACACATACACATACTGATGTTCAAGACAGGAGCTCATTACACAATACTTAGGCAAATACAATAAAAACATACTATTATTCGTTCCATTATAATGCAAAGGTGATAAAACGGAGATAGATGAAGGCTTACCCTTCTCCTTATCTGTCTGCAAAGGTGAGCAGCCAGTGAGTGAATCCTTCTCGTTTCACGATGCAGTGTCTCTCCATCCCTCCCTTTCTCTCTCTCTCTCTCTCTCGCTCTCTCTCTCTCTCTCTCACACAGACACACACCCCACAGGCCATTCATAATTTCACAGACAAACGTACACACCAGCCAGCCCAGTCATAAAAACACACTACTGATGAGTGTAATGAGGAGGATGAGACAGAGAGATGAAGGGTTGGAAACAACTGAACCCTAAAAGGTATACACAAAAGGTGACCACATTCTTGGCAATATTTAATGACAAAGTGGCCTTTTTCATTATTCAAATCAATGTGCCTGATTAAAATGTAAAAATAAGTCTCAGGATTATAAAAAATAGACATAAAAAATATATAAAATATATAAAAAGAAATATGTTCAATTGTTTGGTGAGTAATCAAGAGCAGTGAGTGACACTGATGCTGCTATTAAAGCAAATGGGAGGCAAAATGTTTGTATACCTTTCTAGGGATAAAGTCAAGCATTCAAGGATTAAATTTTTTTTTTAATTAATAATTAAATTAATAAATAAATAATATTTATATATATATACACATACAGTGGTTATAGAAAAGAATCACCCTCTTTAAAATAATCACATTTTGTTGCTTTGCAGCCTGAAATGAAGACGGGCACAGTTTTTGTTTTATCCAGCTTTATTTACTCAGTGAAACTTATAATATCCAAGTGAAAGCTATAGCACCAACATGTCAGAAAAATAAAATAAAAAAACAGAATCACTGATTTGGAAAAAGGATCAGACAAAAATTGAATTATTTGGCTTCAACACCAAACGATATGTCTGGCGGAAATCCAATTCAGCTCACTATCCAAATAACAGCATTCCTCCAGTAAAGCATGGAGGTGGCAGCTGTATTTACTCAGTGCAACTTATAACATCCAAGTGAAAGATATAACACCAACATGCCAGAAAAAAATTAAAAATCACTGAGTTGGAAAAAGGATCACCACCTTGTGTCAGTATTTTGTTGAACCACCTTTTGCTTTAATTACATACTTTAGTCTGTTGGGATTTGTCTCTACTAACTTTGCACATCTAGACTTTGCAATATTTGCCCGCTCTTCTCTGCAGAACTGCTCAAGTTCAGTTGAATTTGATGGTGAGCATTTGTGGACTGCAGTCTTCAAGTCATTCCACAGATTTTCAGTGGGGTTTAAGTCTGGGCTCTGACTAGGCCACGCAAGGACATTCACCTTTTTCTCCTTCAACCACTGTGTGCCCAGTATTGCTGTGTGCTTTGGGTCATTGTCATGTTGGAAGGTAAACCTTCTTCCCATTGACAACTTTCTGGCAGAGGGCAGCAGATTTTCCTCAATAATCTGATGGTATTTTGTCAGATTTGACAAGTGCTCCAGTCCCTGCTGCAGAGAAACACCCCATAACAGGATATGACCACCTCCATGCTTTACTTTAGGAATGCTGTTATTTGGATGCTGAGCTGTATTGGATTTCCGCCAGACATGTTTGGTGTTGAGGCCAAAAAATTCAATTTTAGTCTCATCTGCCTCAGGGAGGGTCTGTGTTGTACCAAATACCTTCCACTTCTTACTAATAGACTTCAATGTGCTTTTAGGCATTGATAAAGACTGATTTTTTTTGTATCCATCTCCTGACTTGTGCCTGTCCTGAACTTTATCCCAGAGATCTTTTGACAGTGCTTGCCACCCATAGTTGATTGTTTGCTTCAGTTGCACTACCAACGACTGAAATGCTCCAGGAAAGCTCTTTTCATGCTGAGTTAATCAAAATGACCACAGCTGTAAATCAAATGGCTTTGTGTGCCATTGAGAAAGTGATTAGCGGCACCTGATTGAGTTTACAAGTCATTTCTAGGAGAAGGGTGATCCTTTTTCCAACTCTGTGATTCTATTTTTTTGTTTTTTTTTCCTGACATTTTGGTGTTATATCTTTCACTCGGATGTTATAAGTTGCACTGAGCTAGGATAAAACAATAACTGTGTCCGTCTTCATTTCAGGCTGTAAAGCAACAAAATGTGATTATTTTAAAGAGGGGTGATTCTATTCTATACCCACAGTGTTAATATATATATATATATATATATATATATATATATATATATATATAAAACAAATAAAAGGGAGCACATTGTGGTAACCTTATTAATATCTATTTTTAATTAGCATACATCTATTTTTAATTTTTAATTTCCTTTAAGTTTTAATAATTTTGTCATGATTTTGTCAGTATTTTTTACTTCAGTTTTAGAAAATTTAGTACTTAAACATTTTAGATAAAGATTTCTAATTTAGTTCAACATTTCTAATTTTCAATCAACTTTCATCTGTTTATATTTTTAGTCATCAAAATATATTTTAATTATCTAAATTTATTTTTAATAGTTTTAATGACAACACAGTAGGCTAATGCTGCCCTGATCAACCGTTTTTGAGATACACAAAACAAATCTGAGACAATCACATCAGAGCGGAAGTGACACGTTCTACACACAATAGAGGGAGAAAAAACAGCAAAAAAGTCAACTTCATTGCTAAAGTTGAAATGACAGTACATGACATGAAAATTTAACAATCATTTACTCACCCTCACGCTGTTCTAAACCTGTATAACTTTCTTTTGTAGGAGAAAAGGAGACATTTTGAAGGTTCACACTGCTCTTTTCTCATTCCATGAAAGCATTAATGTCTTGAGAAGACCTGGAATACAGCATGGAAGCTTGTGTACTCGTGTTTTAGGTAATTGGACTCTCACAAGATGAAAAACTCGCAATTCTGAGAAGTCCAATCTATGAGATGTAAACTCACAATTGCGAGAAAAAGAGTCTGAACTGTGAGATAAAGTCACAATTACCTTTAGTTTTTATTCTGCAATTGCGAGATAAAAAGACAGAACTGCAAGTCAGAATTCTGAGCATATATCACACAATTTTGAGAATTGAGAAAAAAAGTCTTAATTGTGAGATAGAAAGTCGCAATTACTTTTTTTTTTAATCACGTGGCGATATAAAGTCAGAATTGTGAGATGTAAATTCTGAATTGTGTGATAGAATTGTGAGAGTCAGAATTTCAAGTTTATATCTCGCAATTAATTTCAAATAAATGTTGTCCAATATGCTTTCATTTGACAGAAAACAGCAGCACTAACCAAATAATACAAACAATTTAAATGAATGATCTGAAAAGAAAAGAAAAAATGGTTTTGGAACGACATTGAGTGGAAATTACATTTAATTTATGAAATTCAAAATAAATTATTTCCTTAAAAACTATGACCTTGCTTGTCTCACTTCATATCAGATTGTGTCACCACATGAAGCAAAGTGCATAAAATTACACACGCTACACAGTGCAATTTCCCACGCCAGCTCACACAAAACCTTTTTAAATCAGACATTAAAACTCACTGTGAACAAAAAAAAAAAAAATCTATATAAAGCCATACTAAAGTGTTCCCATACCAAATATGTTCTAATAAATAAGAGCACATTTGATATCTGATATGAAAATAAATACAAATGTTTTAGTAGGCAAATGTAGTTTGATTTTTTTTTGCAATTTCCCATAATTCTGCATTATTTGATGGGTGGCATTTCTAAGAGCCCTCCATGGCAGTGTCTGTAATATACAAAATATACACCTGGCTCAATCACTCGCAGGTTAAGAAATCTCAACTCACTCGATCATACATACACACACTTGCCGTAACTTTTATCAGAGTTTCTCTCCTCCAGTCTGCCATACAGCTAAATCTTGTTGATTTGAGTCTTAAGTTGCTTGAATAGTGCTTGAATGGTTCTCTGGTCAAAGGGCACAATCCTCTTCCTGTGTCTGGTCGCAGGAGGTCTGCTCTTCGTTCTCTGCTGGCAGCTGCAGGAACTGTGGTATTTCCAGCTGCTCTTTGGTGAGTAAACCACGCTGGTCATCCGCACGACTGCACTGGGCACGGGACAGCAGCTCAACAAGACCTGAGAGAAAACAGTCCAATGGATTGGATATGTCAGACAAATAGGGTCATATTCATAATAGAATTCAAGCTACAGCTTAGTGCATACTTTGTAGTACACTGACTAGTATGCAGTATGCCTTAATAATAATAATAATAATAAAACAAATTAAATAAAATGTAAAAATAAATACAAATAACTTCAAAATAAATGTAATAAAATATAAATATTATTATTATTATTATTATAAAGTAAAAATAAATAAAATAATAAATAATAAACAAACCGTAAAAAAATAAACAAATACTTACAAAAATACAAAAACAAAATGTAATATAAATTAGTAGTAGTAGTATAAATCATGGTTGATAATGCTTCTGGTAATTCAGTCCTCACAATGGATGGACAACTTGGGAGCACTGCATTGTGGGATACAGTATTCCATGTAAATGCACAGGTATTCATATTTCTTTCGAAAACACAAGGTAGTTTGCACAGGAGATCACACATAATGTGCATTTCCTGGCTTGACATTAGTGAAGGTTGCATAACTAGCATGTTAATATACACCATAACGTAAGACTTCTGCATTACCGTCCATGTCTTGGTGTTTTCTGGATCTGGGATTTGCTTTGGGTGTTGGTGAAGCAGCTTGAGTCTCCAAACCAACTAAAACACAGAGATGCACACCATTAAACAGTCTGATGAGTGAGGAAATGAGATCACTGCATAGAGAGAAGCTAGATCTCATGTCAGTTAACACCTCCCCCATAATCCTATTTTTAAGGTCTGGTGTAATGTGGTGGTCCCTCCAGCCCTCTCCGCTCCATCTGAAGAGCTACAGCAAGAAAATGAGCTTTAAAATGCTGCTTTAAAGCCTGCGATGACCCCTGAGGTGGAGGTTTCATTTGTGCTGGGCAAACATACTGTGACAGGAAATTACAATAAACCTAACACAAGTTGACACAAGAGAGACAGAAAGAGAAAATATCACAAGCGGTTTGCATAACTAAACTCAGAGACATTGATTTAAATCCAGCAGGAAGATACTAGAAGAAGTGGAAAATAAAATGTCAAAAATGCCAAATGTCAAAAATATATCTCTTTATGTATTTAACACGCTTTACAGTTTGTTTTTCCTTCACTATCTGGTCCAACTTATCTATTCATTTTTTTACTTCAATTATAGTTTTGCAGATAAATTCAAAATTAGGCACAATTTATATCAGTCTACAGAACAAATGCACTAATTTGAACCATTTGAGTCTAAACTTTTGCCTGATAATGAACATACACAAATATACATAAAATAAAATTAGAGATAAGTGTAATTATATAATCATTTAAATAAGTTAAAAAACATCATATAAATAATTTAATAAATTATATACATTATTTAAATAAGATGTTTTTATTTTAAAAAATATATACATTTATTTTAGTGCTGCCAACGTTAACGCGTTAACGCATGCGATTCATTTTACAATCCTTAACGCTTTAAAATAATTTAACGCAAAATTACTGAAGCACAATTTCTATTCTAACCCTTTAACCCAATTTTGCTTCTCTGCTTGCGATCAGATAATTTTAAGCTGCTAAACTTTAAGCTGCTAAAGTTTTCAGTCCAATGATCCAGTAAGCGAATGCATTCAAACAATCCATCCAAAACAGCGCTAATATAAAGGAAACCAGGCTGATTACATCAGAGATTGCAGAGAGAACAGAGAATTGCATTGCTTTTTCAGTGAATTATTCATTCCAGTGTGCGCTCTTTGCTGTTGCACTGTACACATACTATAAAATTCTAATTTTTTTTCTTTCATATGTGCTTATATGGGCTCCTTATATCATTTGGTTCTTTGGTGTCCTTTTGGAGTTTCTGAGTAAAAATGTATCTTGAAAAAAGCTTGCAAAAAATACAGATTTTTGAGAATCACCCTTCAATCTTTTGGTTTACTTTGCTGGATATAGCAAATGATGACAAAATAAACATTTGAAACAAGATAAATGGTCTATGCTTAATTTCATGTAGTGTGCGATTAATCGCGATTAATCACAGAAAAGGGTGTGATTAATTAGATTAAAAATTGTAATCGATTGACAGCCCTAATTTATTTCTATTTAAGTATAATTTTATTATTAAATATATGAAATGCATTTGTTTTGTAGATCAATATAAATTGTGCCTACTTTTGAATTTCTCTCCAAAGCTTAAAACGATTTATCAATTTAAACTGACAATTGATAATAACGCACCTTTAACTTTGTCCAAACGCACCGTTTTGCTGGCTAGACAAAACACATCTGTGCTCATGTTTAGAGGTTCATTTGAGCCACTCTGGAATAAGAAAGAGTTTCATTTCATATACTCCATATGTTCACAAAACTCTCACTGTTCACCATGTCTCACACCATTTTGACATGTGGGATAAAGCGTTTACGCACCAGAGTAACCTGCACATCCTGAGGTCGTAGTTGGTGTTTCTGTAGGACAGCAGAAAGCGCATCACCCAAATTCTTGCTAGACTTTGCGATAATTCCTAACGTTCTTCCTGAAAACACAATATCCAACCTGCACACAAACAAACCTGTCAACATATCAGAGCACCAGGGCTGTTATAGGTAACTAAAACTAGAACCATAAAATTTTTTTAAAATTGTTACTAGAAATAAAATAAACGTTTACAGAAACAACCACTGGGTATTGTTATTAGCTGATGCTATTATCATCAAAACAGCCAAATATTAGCCAATATATTGGCCTAGATAACAGGTTGGTGTATCCCTAATAATGTTAACGAGGTATTACTGTATTTTAGTGATTTAATGTTTATTTTAAACTATTGTGTTTATGAGATCTTCTATGATCTGTGTGCGTACAGTATGTGTGACTCACGCAAATCTAACTTTGAGCTCCAAAGTGAGCTGCTGATCTCCAAAAACAGAGCTGTCCTGATCCAGAGAAAGAGGCTATTGAGAAGCAAACACATTATTCATTATCCACACAAATACGATGGTAAAAAAAACCTAGCTCATGAATATGGTGCATTAAAAAGCTCAGAAGACAAATATACTGTAATATAATATAATAATGAATCTTATTAGGTCTCCAATTCAGCCAAAAAGGGTTGTACCTTTACGTGAGGAAATATTTCAGCTGTGGCCATTTGCCAAAAATAAATAAATAAATATTGAAAACAACAGCATGTTATTACAGTTAATTAATACCAAAACAATAAAACTATTTAAATAAAATAAACTTTAACTGATAAAATATTTAAAAGAACAAAAAAGACTTACTAATGTAAAACTTACTTTTATTTAGTTTACCTTGGCTAACTAATAACTAAAACTGAAATAAAAATGGCATAGATATATAAAAAAAAAATGTTATGATACTAAATTAGCCCTTCTGTAAGTATTCAGAAACTTCAGTGTTGCAACTCATTTCACATGCAAAGCAGTTAACCAATCACAGCATGGCTCATTTACATAATGAAGTCTTAAACAGGATGTTTTTGCTACTTCAGAGTCAGAAAGAGGGCAGATCTTGCAAAAAATGTAATTGACCGTTTTTACAGCAATGGAGTAAAAAGAAATAAATATAGTATATAATAGACATAATAGAGAAAGTATGTGAAAATGCTTTGCACTATTATTGAACTTAAACTAAAACACTGAATTGACTAAATAATGAAACACTGAATAATGACACTACTGTCATTTAATAGCTGCTTTAAAGCTGAAATTGTATTTTTTCATAACTGAAAACTAAGTGAAGCTGCTTTCAAACAATCTGCATTGTATAAATCACTATTTAAATAAATGTGACTTGACAATGCTTGCCATTTTTAAAGATCTTGAGTCATAATGCTGAAACCACTGGTCAGATAAATGTGTGAAGGCAGATAGGTTGCCCTCATTTAGGCTGCCAGACTGACCTTATCTTTGCCGAGTAGGTAGATGATAACATCTTTCAGAGGAAAGCCTCTCTTCTCACACAGGCTGCTCAGCATGTCTCTGAGACTCAGGCCGGGTCTGGCAGGGGCCAGGCTGGCGGTCCCGTCCGGCAGGTAGACGCAGCAGTACTTATCTGCTGTAGGAGAACCAGAACTCAAGGCTTCTGGATCAGAGATGGCCACATTGCAGCGTCCGTTCTGACAAAGACACGAGCGCTTCACTGAGGAGCAAAAACTATTCAAATGTAACACTTTCAATTTTTCATTCTAACATTTTTCTGCAACTGCTTAAATGAAATCAAACAATAGTTTTGAGACTTTTAGTTAAAGTCTATTATCTTCTTGTTCACAGGGACATGCACAAGCTTTAGTCCACAAAAACAATGACTCCACTCTTAGCTATTATGCCACATGCAGTTGGAAGCAGCTTCTAGAAGAGATCAGATGTCACCAATTTAGCACATTTTTAGCCAATATTTATTAACTATATTATTTACATACTAAATTGTAATTGTATGCTAAACTGTACTTTTTCCCCACAAGGGCAGCTAACAAAAGCAAGTAGTAAATCATGCTTTTGCTTGGCTGAGATGGCTATTGGCTATTTAAAAGAGGACTAGCCCTTTGATATTTTCCAGCAATACATGTCATTGTAATACTCAATACAGTGCTATATTTTTGCAGTCTTGCACACACTTGCACTCCCTTCATGAAATGCAACATCTTGTTCATGCAGGAATATTTGGTTGGATGTAGGTACCTCAGCTCGCCCGAATCCAGAGACTAACTCCAGACTGCTGTTAGACTTCACTGAGATCTGAGACTCTTTACGCGAAACCGCCACATGCTGATACGACTGGTCAGCTGAGAAACATAAATGCTGTTAGCGTAATTATGAACAGTTCATGTTCAAAGGCACACAGAAGAAAACCATGCAAACAGAAAAAAAGACATTAAAGGGGTCATCAAACGGTTATTGATATTTAAACATATGAGATGTTACACTGACTGCAATAAAAACATACTGCAAGTTTCAGAACTCAAAACTAACTCACTAGTTTAAAATATGAATTGTTTTCTACCCTTCAGAAACACCTGGATTTGAAATTGGGAGAATCGTGATGTCACAATGTCCCCTGGAAGATCTTTTGGGTGAAAAAACAAACTTAAAAAAAACTTTACTATAAAAATCTGAAACTGCATTTCACAAGCATCATGAGCTGCGATCGGTATAATATGTAAGGGCTCATGTACAGACATTCTTTATTTTATGCATAGTGAATCAAGCCAGCGACTAAATTATTAACTTCACATTGTTCTTCATAGTAGCATGAAAACCATCTGTTGTCTATATTGTGATCATTTCATATACAGTAAGCAATCAAAGATCGTTCTCTTTATAATCGCTGGAGCAGCGCGAGTCTCAGTGATTTGTTTTTTGTGCAGTTTCACCAAAACTCTCAGTTTAAACTGACAGTTTACACTGCTCAATGAGTCTCTTATTTACATTGTGTTTTTATCATGTTGGTTATGCTGAAAGTATCTGTGAGATTGCAGTAATTAGATCATTGTGATTATTGTGTGCTCAGTAGACATGACTGTTCAGCTGCAGTGCAGCGCTGCCACATTTGATGCAGCGCGAGTAGATCTACTGTAAATGTAATGCTATAATCAACACCTTTCACAGTTAGTTAATCTTGACAGCTGTTAAAGTAAAAACTCCGAAAGTTTGAGAGAGTTCCACATGTAATGCTCATTTTTTATGCAAAGATGTTAGCCAATCACAGCAGTGGCCATTGACATTGAAGTCTAATAGCAGAAACGCCCCTTCCAACAGAGCGTTCAAATCAGAGGGATAAAATGTCCATTTATGACTGTTTTTGATGGAAAAAAAACCTCCTGAGTGCACCTCAGGAAACAAAATATATTTTTTTTAAATGCATTTCATGAGCCCTTTAAAAGAGAAGTGTGCATGTTCGTGAGAGCGACTCTTTTTGAGACGGTGGCATGCACTGCAGAGTCGTCCACAAAGATACCGCACAGATAGAGAAGTGCTGAGTCAAATTGTACCTCCCCATGAGCCTGTCTTCTCTAACCTCTTCTTCCTGTTGGTCTTGCTGTCTGATGAGGGCACTTTCAACTCAACACTCTGTTACAAAACACAGAGTAATACACATATAAGAACTTTTTTTTTTCACTCACTGACACGGCATCATATTCCACGGTGGAGTGACAAAACTTTCTCACCGAATTAGGCCATTTTAAACAGCTCACACCTGCACTATATGCAAGGCAGATTCATTTCAGGATCCATATTAACAGCATTCACACTTCACATGCAAGTAGTGTCAGACTAATTATGAGTATTTTTACTGCACACTAAACTCAACAGAAGATATACTGAAAAAGCACTACAGATATTTTGCAATATAGACATTATGAAGCAACAAACCAGAGGAGCAAAAAAAAAAAAAGGCATTGTTCGAAAAAAAACAAAACAAAGACATCTGTCAGCCCTGATGCAAACACTTTCTATTCAGCACAATCTGAATCAAGTCCAATTAAGCATTTTATAGCTCAAGTTTGGGGTTTAGTCTGTTCGATGTATTAGGTTAGTTACCATATAGATGCATATGTGATTAACTCCTCATGCAAACTAGATTTCATGATGGTAAGTTTGTACTAGTCTCAATAGCTCATTTTAATTGAGTATTTCCAACCAATGTAATAACATCAAGCACCGCACATTTTTGTGATTCAAGTTAAGTACTGTTTTGTTTTTGTTTTGTTTTGTTTTTGTTTTGTTTGTTTGTTTTGTCTGGCAAGATACAGGCTGTACCAATCAGAAATGTGTAGCGTTGCCACAAAAATATTAAGCAGCACAACAGTTTTCAATTCTTGAGCAGCAAATCAGCATATTAGAATGATCTCTGAAGGATCATGATTCATGTGACACTAAAGACTGGAGTAATGATGCTGAAAATTCAGCTTTGCATCACAGCAATAAATTACATTTTATAATATATTCACACAGACAACAGTTATTTTAAATGTATACTTGTGAACGGTAGTGTAGAAATCCATTTTAAGAGCTGAACTGTATATTTCACAGAATTATGTCTGAAATAATTAGTAGTTACTACATTTGAACAGACTGAACTGGTGTATAACCGTGACCTTGTTTCAATTTTTATGGTCACTTTGCATGTTGACTTACTGTCAGCTCTTGGTCAGAGCCTTTTGCCTTTAGTCAACAGTCTGACTCCATATGGGATAGGCCTTGTGAGGATATGGTTTGTGTCACAGGAATGACTTTGAAATATATTTAAAAACTGAACGATCCCTAACTTTAGGTAATTTCTCAAGTAACTCCTGAATGGATTTTAAATGTGTTACCTTTCTGTTACTAGGTGGCGTTGCACTCTTTTTGTACATTTTGCTTTTGGGCTCCGGGGTTCCAATGTTGGGAAGAGGACGACCCTCCACACAAGCCAGCATGCAGTTCTGGTACAGCGAAGAGCGGACAAACCTCGTGTAGCTGTCCATTTTCATCAGCTTGAAGATCTATGGCAGGGGAAACAATTAAATCACAGTTACAGTAAATAATTTGAGATTTTTGAGTATTTGTAGTCAGAACATAAGTGAAGCATTTGCAATGCCAAACTTTATGCAATGCCTGGTCTCTAAATATACAATCCCTTTTTCTCATTAAATTTACAGCAAAAAAAAAAAAACTTTCCATGATGAGTAATTTTATATGACAGTATTGGCATGTGATTTGTGTCATACCACCCACCCCTAGCGCGTACCTGTGCCTGTGCTTTATCGAACATGTTGGGTGTAGGTGTCTCCAAGGCGCTCTCTTCCATCTGGGCCGTATCGTCAATATTAACTGCATGCAGAGAGCTTTCAGAAAGAAAACTGTCGTAGATGGAACGTGCCTCTTTCTTCAGCTGATGGGAGATATGCGATAGTTTTAGGGTGATATTTGTCTGTGATTTCTAGTTATGACTGAAGATTCAGATCGTACGGAGAAAAATCAAAGTGCAGCTGCAGATGACAAACACTCAAACTCAAATCAATGTGCAAAAATGGCACGTCTAGTGGATATAACGCTGGGATGTTGTTGTGGTAACCTAAAAAGGGTTTTAAGCAGGGCTACTAAGACAGCAAAAAGAAATGCTCAGCTCAGATTCAAACCATTAAATGAGGCACAAGGATCTGTTTTACACTGCAAGTAAGTGATGTTGCGCCACATACTAGTTTTGTTACATAGCATCAATTGCTTACAATGTTGATGGAGTGTTATGGAGATAGTCTGCTACTGTGCCCTTGAGAAAGGCATTAGTTTCAAGAAGACTGTCCTGCCTTATTAGTAGTGTACCATAAGTCACTTAAATAAAATGAAATAAAAGTGTCTGCATGAAACGCTGAAATGCAATTAAGACCATGTGAATTCTACATGACTGCATATTCGTAAAAAAAATAAATAAAAAATTCCAGTTACTGAACAATCAGTTAAAAAAATTTATTTATACAAATTTCTTACTCGTTTTAAGTCATAATGTATCTTCAAAAATCAAAAAATGTAATTTAAATGGGATGTTAAGTTTAAATGGGTCTAAATAAGATTCCTATTTATAAAATGGGATTTATAAATTAGATTTTCAATTCCATTAAACATTTTCAACATTACATGTACTTGATATTAGTGGCATCCAAACATGTAGAGCGTCATGACCAAAGAGACGCTGTACTTGAATTAATTGGGCCTTCCTGCCCTCAATATGATTCAGTGGAGGCTATTTTTAGTGGTTGCAAGGCAATCAGAATTACTCCAAGAGGTTGTGACCCACCTTGGGATTTGTTAGTTTTCACTGTGTTCCCAAATGACTGGCAGAGATCTGTGTGTCGAGGTGGAAAATGATCTATGCACTTCAAGTGCAATATCATTACGTCTCTGACACCCTTATAATTATCAGTCAATTTTTGGCTGAAACAAAATCCTGTTATGAATTTTCCATTTTAAAAAAAAAAAAAAAAAAAAATCACATACCTCTTCCAGTCTGGTAGGTGGGATTTTCTTGAACTTTTCACAGGCTTGGTAGAACAGGATATTCTCTGCACTAACCTCTGATTTGAGAAACTCCTGTGAGATGCGTTTGCAGTCAGACCAAAAGAAAGAGAAAAACCAAAAAAACTTCAATGATTCACACATGTAATTCACAGAAGCTCTAGGTGTAAATTGTGTTTATACAAATGAATGCTTCCTTTTTTCATGACCAGTAACATTTGTAATTAACTTGCTACATGCTGACACATAAAACTAGTTTTAATAACCTGAAATCCTTATCAACTGCTTGGACGCGAGTAAAATAAATCATAATCAATCTGATAGGCTGGAAGAGGTGTTAGTGAGGCCAGCAGGGGGTGCTCACCCTGTGGTCTGTGTGGGTCCTAACGCCCCAGTATAGTGACGGGGACACTATACTGTCAACAAGCACCGTCCTTCGGATGAGACGTTAAACCGAGGTCCTGACTCTCTGTGGTCATTAAAAATCCCAGGATGTCTTTCAAAAAGAGTAGAGGTGTGACCTCGGCATCCTGGCCAAATTTGCCCATTGGCCTCTGATCATCATGGCCTCCTAACAATCCCCATATCTACTGATTGGCTTCATCACTCTGTCTCCTCTCCACCAATAAGCTGGTGTGTGGTGGGCGTTCTGGCGCACTATGGCTGCCGTCGCATCATCCAGGTGGATGCTGCACACTGGTGGTGGATGAGGAGATACCCCCTGACAATGTAAAGCGCTTTGAGTATTTAGAAAAGCGCTATATAAATGTAATGAATTATTTTTATTTTATTATTATAATTTATTATGCTGATGTATAATGCCACAGTCAACAACACAAAAAAAAGAACACAAACTGTTTCATTTTATATTAGAAGCGAAAGCCTTATCTCTTGAAAAGTAATAGCGTTCATATCATTTGCACAATCAAGAGGTTTGTTTAACTCACAATCCCTAACAATAATATAAATCTTGTATATATGGTGTGGTATATCTCTGAATGCTTGCTCATGGAAACTATATATTATAAGCGGGAATATGGAGCTCACACTTGAAGAAAAAACACCTCAATTTTATTCAAGGCCCAAACTTAGCAAAAATATGCAATTTGGTGCAGATGCTGATAATTATATGATCAAAAAGTGAAGAAATTCTGAAGCTTGTAATGTAAATCAATGAGATCTTTAAAACTATGTAAAAGATATTTACATAAAACGATATAAATAACAGTGGTCACTCTATATCTCCAATAATATGTCTTATTAAGATGACATTTATATACTTAGTTTGATGATCAAAACATATAATGCAATGCCATACAATGATGATTGAGAGATGAACAAATAAACATTCCTCAAAATCCTGATGATCATATTTGAGACTCACTGATTTTTCTAAATAATCAAGTAATATTAATAACAAAAAGTAATATATATCAATTAAATATTACTAACAATATAAAAGTTATTCTTACGTTTACGTCGTAAAAATCAGTAAAATTTCACAGCATAAAAGACACGTCAACCACAAGCTGAAGGTGGACGTTTGCACAATTATACTAAAATACCTTTTATTTGCATGTAGTAGATTGTGTACAACAGGTTTTTCAGCATTTAGAGTCCTTAGAAATATGCATACTAGATATCTTAGAGTAAGCTTTACAGGGTTAAAGCAGTCAGAGATAGCGATGAGGAGCATTAAAACTTACGGTAAAGTATCGCACGCCGACATGGTCTTCAAGCAGGCGTTCGAAACATACCGCCCAGCTGACCACCCGACTGGCTGGACCATCAGCACCTTGAGGACCACCTGACCTGCTCAAGCTCTCTGATAGGCTGGAGCTGCTGCCATGACTGGATAACTTGAAGTTGAGCTCTGTATGGAAATGACAGTTAGAGATGAGTAAGATGCTCACAAAAAAGTCGTTTGAGTGATTGACATGATGCACTGGATGACCCACTTGTGGTAGGATCACAAGACTTACGAGAGTGAATTCTTTTTAAAGAATTAACACTTACCCCCATCAGAAACCGCCTGGGTCTGCAAGAGCAAACAAACACAATCAGTCTTGCATGAAATCAATGAAGGCCTGTAGTATCATAGTCATGCATCACAGGAAATCATATTTTAACAGCTGCATGTTTTTTTCTGAGCTGTACATTCACACAGGAAATGGGTGTTTGACGTTAAAAAAATTCACTAGGAGACATGACACGACAGCATGTCACATTAGAAAGGTTGGCTTTCAGCTGACCCACTGGGCAAACACACATCTGTGTGATTGAATGTCTCATTGCCATGGAAACAATGTGGAAACCTGATTGCGAAATGCTGATTTTCTCAGCGGCTCTTCATGCAGTCGCTTTTCTTCTTAAACACACAATTTGGCAAGCCATCTAAATAAAGACACACCATGGATATTTCTTTTATACAAGATAATTATAATATCTACAAACTATAACTTTGCATTTTTTTTAATTAAAAAAAAAGGGATTTCTGTAAGACTTACCGCACTTCTAGGGAGAATTTTTCACCAAACTATAGCTAAATGCACATAAATTTACATGGCTATCTAAAGGAGCATAATTTTATATAAAGCTAATTATTACACTACAGACTTAAAGGACTTTTTCACTGGAGGTTCACTGGTTTAAAGTTAAAAACGTCTTGATGGATTTGTTTCTTGCAAACGCGCAGCTTTTCATTTGACAAGATGTTAATTGATAGACTGGAGTTGTGTGGATTACTTGTGTTTTATTGTGATGTTTTATCAGCTGTTTGGACTCTCATTCTGACGGCACCCATTCACTGCAGAGGATCCACTGATGAACAAGTGATGTAATGCGACATTTCTCCAAATCTGTTTCCATGAAGAAACAAACTCATCTACATCCTGGATGGCCTGAGGGTGAGTACATTTACAGCACACTTTAATGTTCGGGTGAACTATTCCTTTTACCTAAAAGAAAACTGTTGAATTTTTAGTATTATGTTTACTTGTGTGCATTAGGCAGACACTTGTCCTAAGCAATTTACATTGCATTCAAGCTATGCATCTTATCAGTTCACGCATTCCCCTGGAACTGAACCAATGACCTAATTCCAATTATGAATCATCTTTGCCTCTGAAGACATCCCCAGACTTCTCCAGAGCTGCTTTATCAGATTCAGCAGAACTTCTGGGGACAACTTTGTCCTCAAACACACACAGACCAAATTGCAAATGCAAAGTCCCCTCTGACTGATTGTGGATGGAAAAATGGCCCAAGACTAGTTAAACAAGCCAACCAGAAGACAACACATGTAATCAATCAACAGCAACATATTAGAGACTCCTCAAAGCACACTTATCTCATTGTGTCAGAATCGAATTTTCTCACGGCTGCAATGCTCAACTAAACACCACAAACCAGAATTCACCTTTTGGACTGCAAATATCCATTCATCAAATCTTGTGTTAATTGACAAAATGGTCATTTTGATGTAAAGCTAAACAGAAGATTAAACGCATGAGCATGACCCTACAATAAAACAACTCTTAACATATGCACACTGCCACACACCCATCAAACTGAACCAATCAGTGAAGCTGCATCTCTGAGCTGGAGAAAAACCATCAGTAGGCCTGAACCAGACTTACCATCTGACCTGCTGGCACTGCCAGATTGTTCATTTTCTTGGACATGGCCACATCAGGGTAGGGTCGACTGTGCCCACACCAAGGACGTCTATCTAAACTGTTTCCCTCAACAGCTACGCTGCTACACTTCTTACAGCTCTGTCATTTCCTGTTTCAAAGGGAAGTCTTACCATAGCAACACACCACAAGAGGAACTGTGGTTACTCTGACTAAACCCTTTTTTTGAATGTAAGCAACCCTTTGTGTGGTATGAGAACTACGCTATGGCCCACTCACCCCTGCGCTTATCCACTTAAATGAAACTTAAATGAACGAATGAGAGAATCAAGTAGGCTAACCAAACACGGTGGATTACCTCAACCCGTTAGGAGCCACAAATGTACTTAAACGGCCAGTAAAACCACCAGTTTCTTAGTTACTAAAGCATAATATGAAAACCAGCATAACAGGCCTGAAAACTTGCACAATGAAATGTCCACGTCCTTTTGTGTCGACAGAAATTTAGCAATATTTTTCACAGCATTTGTCATACTGTGATGTCACACATGTGCAGTTAATCAGAGCAGACAGATTACTGTGGAAAATAATAATAAATTAATAAACTACAAACATGATATTATGATTACTGTCAGGTCAGAGGAAGTTGTCAGAATATTATGGTTTGAACTAACAATTTTGCTTAGCTTATGTAACAGATTATCTGTTAATAAGAAACAAAATGCAAAAACCATTTGAGAAATTTGGGGCTAAAATAATACATGGACAATCATTTAAAAAAAACAAACATAAAAGTGTAAAAATATATTAAGCGTGTGTGTGTGTGTGTGTGTGTGTATATTACACCATACTTGGTGTAAAAGATTTAATTGGATAAACAAGTTTAATTGGGTAAATCTTCTATACATATTTTAAATTTTTCTGACATACTCCAATTCTTTTAAAAACGCTGTAGACATGCTTATTCTGTGCATTTTTAGTGCTTTTTGAGTGAATTCATATTTATTTAGTCCAACAAAAGTGTGCTGTCACTTTAATGAGGTTCTTTGACCTGACCGGTTGCTGAGTCAGAATAAATGTAATTTAATTTTATTTATTTATTTTTACAAGATCTTTATATGGGCATATTTTTACAGTGCTTGCTAAAAACTCTTTGTTTTTAAAAGCATTTTTTTTATTTAGTTGCTCAGATCATGGTATTACATTTCTAAAATTTGATACTGTGTTTATTTACAGTCAAGCTTGGTAACATTTCCTCTATGAGGTGCCATTTTGTACTTAACGGTATATTGTGGTGATTAAAATGTGTTTTTTGGCCTGCTCGGTTGATTTACATGAGCTGTACACAGCAGTGTGCTTTAAACAGAAAAACAAACCAACAAACAGAAATTATTTATTGCAGTTCATAACATGGCAATGTTTAATGTTTTTAGGGTGTATAGGGCATTTTATGGTTTATGTATGCCATTTGATGGCAGTCTTTTTTGTATCAGGTTTGTTATTTCTTTATACAGTTGTAAAAGTTAAAAAAGTTTAAGTATACAAGAGGTTTTATGTATATTATTTTATGTATATTATGTTGATACTGAATACAAATGCCTAGCATAACTTTTTTAATTATGATATAATACTTTCTAGATTAGTACACAACACAACTTCTATTCTATGGAGTAAATAAAGATATAGAAATGAAATTATATCTTTAATTTTATTACAAATGGTTTTTACATGTCAAATGAAACGCGGATATACAAACAGTTTCTGTCATATATTCAACAGCTCTAGAATCCTGCGTGCATTACAGTAAGCAAAACAGTCAGAGGCCTGAGGCGATTTGCATGATTATCTGTGTGTAAATATGTGTCCAACAGAGCTCTCCGGTCAGAGACACTAACTCCTGACACATCTGAAACATACAACCTTAAAATATCAGGTAAAAGCCTTTCTAAATATACTTTATTTGCATTTGAGTTATTTTTCTATTAAAGAGAGAATGTGTGTGTCATTTAGGATTCTGTTTTAATACCATTTATAATAAAATTAAACATGAACACAGCGACCTTTACTTCATAGAAGTTCCTGTATTGTAGAAATGATTCTTTGTTGTAAATTAAATTTAAATATAATTTATATAAAGATTATTTGAGTATGTTTTACAAGAAAATACTATATACTAATATACTGAATACTATTGTATACTAAATACTAATAATACTAAAATTTCACTTTTAATTCAATGTTACTTGCTGTTTCTTTGTAACTGATTGTGGAATTTATAATTCCTGAGTGAAAATTGTTAATTTGTTAAAATAAATCCTACACTATTTATTTATTTATTTATATGTTATTAGTTTCTTAAAAATGGGGAAAATATGTTATAATTTAAGTGAGAAAAAACTAAGAGCAGATGTCAAATAACATAAAACTCCCATGTATGTGTCTTGATTTTGAATTTTTGAATCATCTTCGTCTCATTTCAGGACAAGCGATCATGAGAGTGTTTAGCAGAACTCTGCTCATCACTGTCTGTCTTCATCTCTGTGAGTATTTCAATATGCTCTGCTCTGGTCAAGCTAAGACACTTCAGCTTTATTAATTATAGCTTTAACATACAGTACTTTACACAATGACAAGATGACAGAATGGTTTCCATCGTGTCTGATAAAATGAAACCTAACCTGAAGTTTGCTATTGCTCAGTGAGTGAGAGGCATTTATTTTCTGTTTTCATTTTCATTTTAGTGAAAGTTTTATTCATTTTGTTGTTTTTTGTCATTTTATTCGTTTTTTATATTTTTACAAAATATGTCAATATATTTTTTATTAATTTTAGTTTTTGTTTATTTAGTTTTAGTTATTTTAATACTTCAGCTTAAACTGAAAAATGAGTAGTGCCTTGTTTTTTTTTTCAGGTTTTTTAATATTTTATTTTATTTCAGTTAAAGGTCCCCTGAAATGCTTAGAAACAGTTGACGTAATTTTAACTGAAACAGAAAGACAGGGTGGGACATATCAAGCAGCCCCGCCCCTTTTAGCTGAAGTACGATGTAACGTTGAGCCGTTTTGGCGGAAGTGACGAACTGCAAGCTTTGAATGCTTATATCTTCTAAACGCGAATTTTGTCACTGTTTTGGAGCACACTGCCTTATAGATAACCTTAAAACTAACGTATTGATACTAACACTCAAAAAATTTTAATTTTGATTTCATGGGTACTTTAAGTTTTTTTTTTCCAAGTAATAAATATGCTTTTAATGGTTTTAGTTTCCGTTTTAGTTAACAACAATGACAATGGTGAGGGAGTTAGCTTACATGCGGATGGCCATTTTTAAAGTTAATCTTTATATTTTTTAACCATGTTTTGAACCATGAACTTTATGAAATAACTACAATACGAACTAACTGACTAACTGTAATTCACAACAATCACAGAAATCACTAATACATACTGATGCTTGTGCCATAATTTTCCCACCAAAATAATATCAGAAATGAAAGTGTCTCAGGATAATCAGGATATTGTCAGTAAGAAACTGTAATTTTTTTTATTTTACGATAAAATACAATTAAGAAGAGATAATCAAGAAACATTGGAAATAAATGATCAGTTCTTCAGGTTATGAAAGTTCACCCCTATTACCAACTGTCATATGATAAAAGAAAACAAACATGATTTTCATTTTTAAATTTTGTGAGGTTAATTCTTTATCCAATATCTTTTATCGTCTTTTTCTCTCTCGGTAGGTGAAGGCATTGGACAACCTAAAGCATGTCAACAGTCTAAATGTTTGGACTGTGATGGACCTATAGGTAGAAATACAGCAGAGAACCTGCACAATGTATTTTGCATTTCACAATTATCACTTTTTCTCGCAATTCTGAGATGTAAACACAGAATTCTGAAAAAAATTATTGCAAGATATAAACTTAGAATTGCATGAGAAAAAGGTCAGAATTGCGAGATATAAATTCTGAATTTTTTTATACATATCTCGCAAATCTGACATTTTTTCTTAAAATTCTTAGTTTACATCTCACATTTCTGTTTTTTGTTAAAAATGAAAAAGCTCATTTACTTTTTTAATTGACAATGCTGTCTTTTTTTTCACAATTGAATGTTTATATTTTTTTTTTTACCACATAATTCAGACTTTTTTCTCATAGTTCTGACTTTATATCTCACAAGTCTGAATTGTGAGATAAAAAAAGTTGCAATTACCTTTTGTATGTTTTTATCCTGTAACAGAAACAAGCTTCCATACTAATCAGAAATTTTGGAAAATATAAAAATACAAAAGAAATCATCAGAAAAAATAATTCCGTTTATGAGAATGCATTAAATCCGTTCCCATTCTCCTTTCCCCAGATGTTCTGCAAAACTGCACAATAAAAGGTACACCTACTGTGCATTAATGCCTGAAACACTGATCAAATCAGTGCTGTTAGAGATTAACCCTCATTAAGAAAATTACTTCATCTGTCAGATATAATTTGTAAAAGGATGAAATGGTGACCTTTGATCTTTTGCTCTCCTTCCCAGATTTTAATGTGACCATGTGCCCCTCTTCCACCTCAGTTGAAAAGGGTATGCCCGTGACTGTGACCTGCACTCATAATGTTCCCAACGGCTCCATCAGCTGGCTAAAGGACGATGTGTTACAGCAAGAAGAAAATAATAAAAAAACATTTCATATCAAGCACATTCAAAAAACCTCAGTCATCAGCTGCAACGTTAGTAGTATGTGTGGGAGCTTCAACTCTACTATAACAATTAACGTAAAAGGTGATTGTACTGCTCATTATTTCTGACTGGGCAATTAGATAGATAGATATAGATAGATAGATAGATAGATAGATAGATAGACAATATTTCTAACATCACACTTGTTTTTATTCTGCTGTCAGATGGTGATATTATGGTGACTTTACTGATTTGTGTCGGAGCAGCAGCTGCTCTCCTCATGCTGTTTGCAGTAGTCATGAAGATCAAGCTCAAGAGAGGACAAGGTACATTTATAACCTTCTGCAATTAAACAGACGCATGTCGTCCTACTGTATTTCATACCATCTCCCTGTTTCTCTCTCTCTCTCTCTCTCTCTCACTCAGCTCAGAGTCAGGCCAGGAAGAGACAAAGACAGCAGAACCTGCAGAACATCCACAGCACTGTGAACACTGTCAGCAGCTACTACTGAAAGAGAGCGTTTCTACCGCTGAAGCTCCTGATTCAGAGCCGTTTCAGTTCTACACTCAAAAAACATTTAGACCTCAATTTAAGATTTATGTTTTTGACTTGCATATCAAATTTCCATCCATTTAGATTACAGTTTTAACATAAACTAATAATTTAATTTTTAACATGAACTTTTTATGCAGTTCAAATAATTTTTGTTTACATCTTTTTTTTTACTTCCTTTAGTCATGTCTGTTTGATAAATGGTTTGGTGTGAAGTTGACTCGCTGGATAGAGGGCTATAGAAAGGAATGGCTTGTTTTTTTTTTAAGTTTAAGTTTTTTCAAGTTTAACTTAAGTAATCCTAAAAACACATGCAGAAATGAACAATGTGAGATATAGCAGTCCTCCACAGTAAGCAGTGAAAATAGCAAATGAAGGAAGATTCATTTTAGCACCGTTTTGGGTGCAAACACTTTACAATAAGGTTCCAATTGTTAACATGAGTTAACTGCATTAGTAGTAGTAAAAATACTTCTAAAGCATTTATTAATCTTAGATAATGTTGATTCCAACATTTACTAATACATTATTAACATTAACAAAAGTTGTATCTATTAATGTTATTGAATGGACCTGATCTAACAATGAACAGTTGTATTTTTATTAACTAATGTTAATAAAGAGTTAACAAAGAGTAATAAATACTGTAACAATATTTAACTGTAACTGCTCATTGTTAGTTAATGCACTAATATAGTTAACAAATGGAACCTTATTGTTAAGTGTTACCCTGTTGTACCCTCTTGCGTTGCACAACTCATTTTTATCTAGGTACATGTAATTAGTTTTTCTTCTAACTTATTTTGATTTAGATTTTGTTTTATTTTATTATGCGCTGTTCTATGCAGTTCTGTAGTATAAATAGTGTGATTAGTGTGTTCACACAGAAAATTCCTCAAAGAAAAAGTGCACTTCAAATGCATGGATGATGTACTCAATTTACCGAAAAATGTCACTGTGTCATGATTTTGTTGGGTTCATGTCGTCTGTGACCTAGTTTCTCCTCATATGTCTTGATTTGATTTGTTTCACCTGCGCTTCATCAATTAAGCCCTTACCTGCTGTGTATTTAATCTGCCCTCTTGTCTCTGTCTGATGTCTGGCCTCGTCAGTTTGTGTTAGCATGTATGTGTAGATTTTGCCCTGTTATTTGGATAATTAAAAGCTAATTTAACTCTTCTTTGTCGTTTTCTCTGCCTTTTGGATAATTACACACACCGCAGTGTGACAGAAGACCGAACCTAAACTGAAGTATAGCAGTGTTTTTTGTTGAATTTTGTTTTTCTGTGCCTTATGGACAATCCTGCCATTCTTCTCCTTCTGGAGCAGGGGGAACACTCCCTTGAGGACCATACATGGGACTTTTTGGACCTCGCTTACCACTCTCATTACCCGGATGACTGCCTTATCACATTTGATCACATGAGACTTAACGGCGCCATGAAAGATAGATTGTCCGGGGAAGGTCCTCAGGGGAGCTTTGCCGCTTTGGGTGCCAGTGAGCAATGATTCACCACTCACCGCCTTCAATGACGAAGAGGGTCTCACGGGTCCCACTCCCAAACCAGAGCCCAGCCAGCCTTCCACCAGCAAGACAGAGCCATCGTTTGAGCCCACTGCAGATGCGGAGCCTGAGCCCACCGCGACCAAAGCGCTAACGACTAGATTATCACCCGGGAGCCTGAGCCCAATAAGGAGTGTGACTCGTCCCAATGGGGATTCTCGTGGAGTACGAGGGCATGGAGGAAAGCCCCGCCCACATCCTTGCCACTAAGGGGGTAAGCTGCAGCTGGCCTCTGTAGATTTACTTTTATTTTAGACCCTTTATTTCCTTCATCTCCACCTAGACCTGTCAGTCTGTTATCTTTGTAGGTTCTAACCAGCCCTGAATTGTTTTCAGGGGCTGGCTGAGCCCTTCAAAAGTCCTGAGTTTTCGCTCGTTTCTCTGTCATGAATCTATTGAATCTTTGCTGGTTCCGTTCAGCCCTGACCCTACTGAATCTCTAAAGCTCCCACCCATCCTCCCTAACCCACCTCCGCCTTCTAGCTCTGTCTTTCTTTCAATCCCTCACCCATTCTTTCTATCCATCACTTCACTCTCTGCCATCTGCAGCTTATGCCATTCCAGTTTAGGGATTGCTGTTCTGCTCGCTCTGCTGGATTCTTTCGCTTCTTCAGTTCAGCCTGGGTGCTGGACCTGCCTGCCACCTCATCTCACTCCAGCCAAGCACTCAGGCCCAGCTCCACTGCTGTCTGTCACCCCCTCGGCACAACCTCAGCCTACTCTCGCCTATGCGGGTCCGCATCGGGGATTCCTACCATCAGCTCTGCCTTGGCATGAGGCTCCCCTGTCTCCGCCTCTAGCCACAGGATCCCTGACTCCACCTCGGTCCTCCGACCCCTCATTTCCACTGTGGCTCGTCATCCCAAGGGCTCCACCAGGCTCCCTCATCCATCCAGCTCCACATTGGTCAGTCGTCGACCATTTGCTGACTTAGGACTCACTCCTCCAGCTTCACCTCATCACTCCGTCCCTCTGGATCTGTCAGGCTCCTCCCCCTCCCCTCCTCCTCCAGCTCTGCCTTCGTCACTCCAGCTCCACCGTGGTCTTCCAGAACCACACCTCCACTTCGGTTGCGGACTTCCGTAAACAGTGTTATCTGTTTTTATCTGTATTTTTGAAACTGTCCTGTTCACACAGGATCTCTTAACGGTAATTTACCAGTAAAGACTGTATCTGTGAAAGGGGCTTTTGTGTTATGGCACCTTTTTCAGAGAGTTCTTTGACGTGTGATTCTTTGCTGATTTTTGTGATTTTCTTTTTAGTATTTTCAGAGAGACAGGAGCTATATATATATATATAAATAATATTTTTTTTTTTTTTTTTTTAACAAGATAGAGAAGTCACAAATGAGAACATCTTGATTGAGATTAAATGGAGAGTGAATTGAGACTCTTGTTTACAATATTGCTTCTGCTGGTTATTCTCCTAAAAGAAAACTCCAATAATCTCACATCTTAACAATAATAGCAAACTATGCTCAGATTTGCCAAGATACTAAAATCTGCATTAAAAAGTAAAAAAATCTTAACATCAACTCGTTTTTTTTTTCTTCATCAAACTCTCCCAAGATCAAATCTAATCTGCTATCCACATTCAATTTGTTTTGCATGTCACTAATTTGTCTTGTTTGTTTGTTCATGGGAACAGATTTGGGGAAATTTAGCATTACATCACTTGATCACCAATGGATCCTCTGCAGTGAATGGGTGCCGTCAGAATGAGAGTCCAAACAGCTGATAAAAACATCACAATAATCCAAGTGATCTACACAATCCACTCCAATCCATCAATTAACATCTTGTGAAGTAAAAAGCTGTAAGTATGTTTGTAATAAACAAATCCAGCATTAGGACGTTTTAACTTTAAACTGCCGCTTCTGGCTAAAATTAGTCCATATTCCAAATGAACGCTTCCTCCAGTGAAAAAGTTCATCCCCCTGTTGTCTCTCACATCAAAATCCACCAACATATTTGTTTATGAACTGTTCTGGCCTGTTTTAGCCTGTAAATGGTGCTTGATCTGTGCATATTTCTTTCCTGATTCAGATGAGATGACTTTTCCATTGGAGAAAACAATATGGATAAAGGAATATTTTATCTCGATGCAACAGTTTGAAGTTAAAATCATCATAATGATGGATTTATTAATTACAAACACGCAACTTTTCGCTTCACAAGACGTTAATTGATGGACTGGAGTGGTGTGGATTATTGTGATGTTTTTATCAGCTGTTTGGACTCATTCTGACGGCACCCATTCACTGCATTGGATCCACTGGTGAGCAACTGATGTAATGCTACATTTCTCATCATTTTGCAAAACTCTCTACATATTGGATGGCCTGAGGGTGAGTACATTTTCAGCAAATTTTCATTTTTGTCTAAACTATACCTAGTAACAATACTAGTTAGCAGGGTTAGTAAGTCACTGTGATTCCCCTCAGCACCTACAGCACCTAAGTCTCAGTAGGGGTGGGGAGGAGAGAGACACTAATTCTGTCTTTCCTAATCCTCCATTCTGCAAGTCTTCTACGCTCATTGACCGAGTCCAACACAACACAAGCTAACAATTTTAGCTCACACTCACAACACCTGAATATGGGAGAGGGATTGTCAGCACAGTGGTAATCGTGATTTAAATATACGTTCATAAACCTGCGTTGACAAAGGTAGAATATAAGACAACCGGGACAGGACAGAAGTCAAGATGGGCGAAGCTCCAAAGGTACGTTTGTCACTTTCTCTGTGTTAGTATCACAACAGTACATTTGTGATCAGAAAACCCAGAGTAAACTAGTAATCTCTGCTGTAATTTACACCAGATTACAAAAGGACACAGTGATAGTTCTGGAAAAAGAATGCATTAACTTAATGGATATGCAAATGTAGGTTCATTTGGATTCAACGTCTTCCAAATAAACATAAACGTAGCATGTTAAATAATCTGGATAAATTCTGTACGCTTTAGGTTTGAGTTCTTCTAGTCTACATTCTGGGATGATTAGCATTGTCTTATTTAAAGAAAGGGGCCTAAGCAATCAGAGATGGGTCACGTGGCCCATGTAAATCTCATTACTGTAAACCTTAACCACATGAATGGGGCCTGGCAGACCAGTTTTACCCTGAGAAGATTCGTCTGATAACAGTGCAATAGTCAACAATTTGACTGATACTTTAAACTGCAGCTTTCTTAAATGCATAATTCATGTCCTAGAGTAAATTTGCTAAAGCAAAGCACCATTAGCTTAATCTGTTCACCCCAGAATGAGGCTTAATCTGTGCTTGAGAAAATACACCTGCATGCTAGTTTCCTTACTGCTTAGAAGTATAACAGTATTACAATTATTGCATTTTTTTTTTAAGGCAATTTTGCATTTTATT
>NW_015547838.1:496555-535133 GCF_001515605.1 Sinocyclocheilus anshuiensis | reverse complement strand
AATAACCCTAAAATATACTTCTAAATAAATAATTAATCGAACAAATGTTAGTTTGTGGTTGTAAATAATACAATCTATTAAGAAGTGTTCCTAACAAGTAGCCTAACAACACCTCAAGTATCACTAAAAAACCATGGTGCTAGCAATGCAAAGATGATAAATGTAAACCTCGAATGCAATGTAATTTGCTTTGAATAAAAGTCAAATGCATAATGTGAACGTAAGAATGTTCCTAAAACATTAGGAACTGTTAATGGTAAAAAGTAATTAAAATAACAATTTAATCAGGTTCAAAACATTTCCTGTTCTTGTTGGCGAAACGTAAACATTTTCACTATATAAACTCAGTATACTTGAATAATGTAAGTGTTTGTGCTTTTTAGGGTTTGCTCTCTGTGATGCAGAAGCTGAAGGGATCCACAGAGCTGGAGCTCAGGATAGTTCTGTTGGGACTGGACAACGCTGGTAAAACCACCTTGCTCAAGTGTCTCGCCTCGGAGGATGTGAACACCATTACACCAACACAGGTGAGTCTAAATACACGCAAAACCAGCCCTGCTGAAAAGCCCTACATAAACCAGCAGGTTTAGGCTTGTGGAGATCTTCTGGTCCAGTTTGCAGCTTATCCTGACCAAGAACTGCTCACTTAGACAAGAAGAAACCATCTGACTGACATGACGTTTCAAATAGAAACCTCATAAGTGATTGATTCGGAACACTTCTTAAAAACAAAGGTTCAAAAAGTTTTTTTTTTTTTTTTTGCAGCAATGCCATAGAAGAGCTATCTTTGTTTCCCCCAAAGAACCTTTAAGTTCTTAAAATAACCTTTTTTTTTCTTAGTGTTATCATTAGTTAGTTCATACTAAAGTAATATTTCATTTAGTACATGATTATGTAAATGTTACCGAAACGCTTGTATCAAATTACACATTCTTTGATTTGCAAATTATACAAGTTATTTTGGGTGATGCTGACCAGTAAGATGTTTTCAGGGCTTTAACATCAAAAGCGTGGCCTCTCATGGGATGAAACTGAACGTGTGGGACATTGGAGGACAGCGAAAGATCCGTCCTTTCTGGAAAAAATACCTAGAAAACACAGATGTATTGGTGAGAAGTGACTGCATATTTTTTTTTTTTTTTTTTTTTTTTTTTTTTTTTTTTTTTTATTAGGCAAGAATCATTAGCACTCACGTGGGTTAGGGATTTAAATAAACCAGTGTTGTTTTAGTATAATTGAGAGACTTGTATAGTTTTTATTATTTTTAATTCGTTTTGTTTTTTTTTTCAATTCTATTTCATGTTTTAGCAAATGTGTTGTGTTTTTGTCATTTTATTAATTTCTGCTCTGTTCATTTTTTTTTTTTATATATATGTCTACATAGCATTTATTAATTTGACTTCAGTTTTAGTTTTATTTATTTTACACTTCTTAAAAACAAAGGTTCAAAAAGTTTTTTTTTTTTTTTTTTGCAGCAATGCCATAGAAGAGCTATCTTTGTTTCCCCCAAAGAACCTTTAAGTTCTTAAAATAACCTTTTTTTTTCTTAGTGTTATCATTAGTTAGTTCATACTAAAGTAATATTTCATTTAGTACATGATTATGTAAATGTTACCGAAACGCTTGTATCAAATTACACATTCTTTGATTTGCAAATTATACAAGTTATTTTGGGTGATGCTGACCAGTAAGATGTTTTCAGGGCTTTAACATCAAAAGCGTGGCCTCTCATGGGATGAAACTGAACGTGTGGGACATTGGAGGACAGCGAAAGATCCGTCCTTTCTGGAAAAAATACCTAGAAAACACAGATGTATTGGTGAGAAGTGACTGCATTCAGAAAGAATACACAATAATACGAAACAAATACCAATGTTTGCTAACTAACAAGTTTGTTGGTTCATCTGTAGGTTTATGTCATAGACAGCGCTGACAAGAAGCGGTTTGAGGAAACAGGATTGGTAAGGCAGGAAATCATATGCAAATACAATTCCTAGAATCTTCCCACAGGATAAAGGTTGTTTGTTTGTTTGTTACTTGTATGTTAGCGTTGAACTGTTAAATTACACTTTTAAAATAGGGTACAACATAGTGGGGTCTGACACTTTACTCAAAATCTGTTTAAACCTGCAAATAAACATACAATTATAGGATCTTGTACATTTTAATGGAAAGTTTTTCTGTCTGTCTGTCTACCTAGTCAGGGTTTCAGTCACGAAAGATGTAAATAAAACCGCTTGGCAACAACACCTCACCTAGTGTTACATGTGCCTCAGGAATGTTAATATATTCAAATTAGAAGACCGAATGGCAGCATTTGACTACAGACTTTTGGAGGCCACTGGATATTGTGATCTAAATTTGAATGACCGTGTTACATGTGTGTCTGTAGGAGCTGTCAGAGCTGATAGATGAGGAGAACCTCGCAGGTGTTCCCATACTCATCTTTGCCAATAAGCAGGATCTGTGTACTGCGTCTCCGGCCAGCGAGATCGCCGAGGGTTTGAACCTGCACACGTACAGAGACAGAGTCTGGCAGATCCAGGCCTGTTCGGCGGTCACAGGAGAGGGTGTGCAGGTGAGGGACAGCAGGGAGCACTAACGGGTCAGATAAAAAACAACTAGTACTGTATCTTATTACATTATAGCAGTCTGAGGGGTAAGAACTGATTACCTGGTGCAGCCACCATCTAAATCTTCCTCCATCTTCTCTGTGTATTTTCAGGATGGTATGAATTGGATTTGTAACAACCTCCTCAAGAAGAAATGAACCTTTCTGCTCAAGCTGTACAAGCATATAACATCACCTGTGCGATAACCACATGACTTACATATAATCAAGCTCAAAGTGCTCCAAAGGTGTTAGCATTTTCCTTTAAATACACGTTTCTATGTTTGTTTGTAAAAGAGTAATTGATTTAATTTTTAAACATTTGCCTTTAGTGTCATTAGTATGTCACACATTTCAAATTTCAGGGTTAGCCTACTGAGAGTAGGCTATGAACTATGACTAGAAAGCAATTAGAAATGGGGTGCATTCTACAGACAGACATCTCTCACAAACAATAACTGCAACCTATTTTGATTGAGTTTTATTTTAAAATAAATCATGACTACCATGTTGCACTGTACTTTCAAACTGCCTGTTGATAATATCATCACAGAAGATTTGGTGTCTGATGTGGGTGTCTGTTTTGTTTTCCATAGATTAGCAAATTAATAAAAAAATTAAAATTTTACATATCAAAGTAACTTATTACATTTATTTTGTCTTCAAAACAGAAAAACTAATAAAGTGTTTATTTATCACATATTTGACCTGTCATATTCTATGGCTCTTTTAAATAGTTTAAATAGTTTTGTCATTATGGATAAAAAATGGTCGGTGACAACATTTTGTAGTTAAAGGAATAATTAAGCATTAATACAGTATTTGTTTTCATTTTCTCACCCTCATGTTGTTGCAGACCTTTGTGACTATTTTTCTTCAGTGGAATACAAAGGAATTTATCCAAGATTAAGTATCTCAAGCAAATGTGTAGTTTTTTTGGCTCAATATGTTACAGATTTCTTTCTTTCCATCCAGCAGATGGCAGCAGATAAATTTGTAATGAACAGAAATCAGCAGGTGTCTTTCAATCAGCAGACAAAATGCAACAATTATGCACTTTGCATGATAATAAAGCTCTCCAGCTGTTGACAGACACTGACAAATGTGCCGTATTCAACCCATCTGCCTTTTCAGTAAGCACAGATTTCAAATGACACCAAAACACCGATGATGAAGAAAATAAACATATGAAATCAGTCATCGGTGCAGAAAACTCTTTGTGCCCGAACAGATTTATAAAACATGCCTATTAGATTATCACAAGCTTCACTATCTATCTAACTATCTGTCTGTCCGTCCATCCATCCGTCTGTCTGTCTGTCTATCCGTCCGTCCATCCATCAGAAATATGAGAACCCATAAACATACACTTCTGCATCTCATCTCAACATAATTGAATGGACATGCTTCATGAGCGCTAATAGCAATAACAGACTCATTCTTATGGTAATTTATAATCTATCTATCTGTCTGCTCATCTCTGTTGAGTTGGCATGTCGCTGATGTCACGTTCAAGCTCTCATCCACTCAGTGAGCATCTCTATGGCAACATTGACTGCCTCTCCTCCCTCCTCTCTCTCCATCCTTTCTTAATGTCTTCGTTTCTTTCGTCCTGTCGCATGGAAGCGTTCAGTGAGCAGCTTCTGTAATGCAAACACAAGTGGACTGGTCTTCAGAGAGGTCAGGCAGGAACACTTTTCTACAGATAAGAACTGACAGCAGTTTCATTCGACTGGGTGAGTCTCTTTAATTCTGCCTCCTGTCAAACTTTGAGTTATGAGAGAGCTTCTGGAGACCAGAAAACAAGATTATGCATAATATTTCTTAGAAATACTATGCATGCTGATTTTTGACTGAGCCGTTAATTTGGATGCCAGTAGTTCAACCTTGAATCAAAATTGACATTTTCCAACCAATTGACTAACTGTCATATGCTGTGAAGTATTGTATAGACCTGCCATGCTGGCCGTGCTACTGATTATATTAAAGAACATACCGTATGTAGAAATTATTACAAAAAAAAAATAGTTTTCAAATAAATTCTTTGAACTTCCTGTTCATCAAGAAATATGGAAAAACAAAAATATGAAGCAGCACAACTGTTTTCAGCATTGATGATAATAAGAAATATTCCTTGAGCAGCAAATCAGCATATTAGAAAGACTTCTGAAGGATCATGTGACACTGAACAGTTGTTTTAAATTGCAATAATATTCACAATACTGCTGTTTTTACTGTATTTTTTATCAAATAAATGCAGCTTTGGTGAGCAGAAGAGACTTGTTTAAAAACATTAAAAATCTGTCTTCACCTCTACACCAGGTTACTGATAATAACTTACCCATAATTCCCCTCGCCATCATGAGTGGTGTGGCACACTTCAGCTCTGAAGCGTCGGTCTACAACGGTGGGAATGTGACATCTGCAGTGACCCCGATATTCAGCCCTGGGTTCCCATCTGAAGACACGTACACACACATTCACACTATCCTCATAGTCATCATCTTCTGCATCGTCTGCTTCCTGCTCTTGGTGGCGTTCTTCTACGCCTTCTGCTTCCACTGCACGCTGCAGACTTCACCCAAAGACGGGCGGCAAAACTCCGGCTGCAGCCTGGACAGAGAGGACGCCACCTTCAGATGCAGCTCCTCCAGCCCCTCGCTGGGAAACACCATCTGAGAAAGACTCCAGATCCTGCTGGAGAAGACATCTGAAAGAAACTAAATCACTAGTTGTTGTTGTTGTTGTTTAGGAATATGAGCTGCAAATTAAATCAATTCGCAATTCATTTAGTCATCATATTTAAAAAATTAATAAATATACATAAAGTTGGTACTAAAGTTGGTCAGATATTTTTTTTTGTGAAAGAAATTACAATTTTTATTCAGAAAGCAGACAAGTGACAGTCAAAACATGTTACAAAAGATTTCCGTTTTATATAAATGCTGTTCATTTCAATTTATATTCATTAATAAATCCTGTAATAAAATGTATCAGTTTCTACAAAATATTAATCAGCACATCTGAAGGATCTTGTGACACTGAAATCTGGAGTAACAATGATGAAAATTCAGCTTTACATCACAGGTTTAAATTACATTTTAAAATAAAAAGGTAAAAAGGTTTTTGTTTGTTGGTTTTGTTTTTTGTTGTGTTGTGTTGTGTTGTGTTGTGTTGTGTTTTGTTTTGTTAAATAAATGCAGCTTTGGTGAGCATAAGACATTTCTTTCAAAAGAAAAAAAAACAAACATAAACTTTTAACATCATCTGACAGGTTGAAAAACAGAATATAGCTTTTATCATTTTCTATGCCACCTCTATTCTACTGGGTCTCATAACACAAACTGAGATGATTATTTTCAGCATAAATAATATAATGCAGCATAAGTGATGTGTGAAATTATTGAGCCTGCTTGTGATCTTCTGAAATATACTGAACAATGGTGATTAAATGAGTCACGCTGTCACTCCAGCTTTATTTTTCACATCACTTTGAGGAAACAGTTAGGCAGTACAGAAAGCAAACAACACACAGACACAGAGAAACACACATCAAAAACTTCAGACAGGCAAACAAGAGAGAGAGAACGATCAGATGATTCTTGTGTCTGAACGCTGTAATACAGTAAGCAAGTTCTCAGTGTTTGTGAATGCAATTTTCAAGTTTTGAAAGATCTTCGAAGTGGTTTTTCAAGTTTAAGAAGAGATGCAAACTATCATTTGTGATTGTAGATTACCATACGAAATAATTTTGACCCATCTCTCAGTTTGTAAAGACAAACAAAAATAAGTGATTACATTAAAACACTTACAATGGAAGTCAGTGGGGCATTGTGCATAAACGTGTGTTAACAGGACAGTGGCATCACTAACTGTTGAATATAAATATATCCTATTTTTCTACTCTATTCATGACCATTTAAAGCTGATAAACATAGTAACTCACATAATGCACATGACAGCAGTCAGGCATGTATAGCACCAATAAAACATGCTACACATGCACTGTAAAACATGAATTTAATATTAGAGTCCTTTCCAAGAAAAAAAAATATTCAGCAAATCTAGACATTAGACTCATGTTTAATACATAAAGACATCAAACAAGGAGACACGGGTAGACTATACAGCGAACTAACTAAACCACGGAGGTGAGTGAATGCTTGTGTAACATCATTTTTGGGAGATTGTTCATTTTAGCAGAATAAAGCAGAATTAGTTATGTTCTGTCATTGTTTTCCGAACTGTGTTTACCTTTCAAGTTTTGTATTTCTGATACGGTGGCCGCTGTGCTGTGCTGCATTAGCCTGCAGATTGTAATGTAACATTTGAGATTTGACACACATTTGTTTCTCCACCTGTTAAGCATCGTTAAGATGGGCAATTTGAGCGATTATAGGTGTATTTTACCGTTAAAGTGGGTAACGTTACCAGTTGGCTTTGCTGAGCAGGCTCGGCATTTTCGCGCCCACTGGAAGTTTATCCGGTCAGTCAGGCTTCGTGCGTTTGAGTTGGTAACTTATTCGTAAAGTTAAGCAGTTTTTTTTTTATCATTATTTTTTTTTATCAAGCGTTCAAGCTAGGATAATATAAGTTAACTTAAGTTGAAACAGCAAATACTGTAAAGTCAAATGAACTTCAATAAAACAATTCAGCACTAGGCAAGATTTAAATTAGTGAGTTGAAATGACTTGTACTTTTAAGTTGATTTAACTTAAAATTTTTGAAAGGGGTGAAAATTTTTTACAGTGTGGGTGAAACTCCACTTACAGGAATTACATCATGCAACTGTAGAGCTCCATTGCTTAAAGGAACAATTTAGACAACTTTACAGCTTCAATTTCTGTACAGAAGAATTACTATAAGTGATTTAACAAGACCATTATAAGTGCATTATATTTGTTTGTTTTTACAAGCTGAGAGGAAAGTTCAAATGATTTCCTGTGGTAATGGACCACACGTCACAGGCGATGTTGACAGCTGAAGTACAGAAACCAGAACATTTCATTCTGAATTAATTCAATGACTTTAACAGCAAATGAGCCTTCAGGAGCTCAAACGAAATACTGAACGAATCTTACGAACTAAAACATGTTCGGGTTATATTAACCCCAATTAAAAAGCAAAAAAATATGCAAAACCATTCAAAAGTTTGAGGTCAGTAAGATTTATTTATCTTGATTTCTTAAAAGAAAAGACGCTTTAAAGGGACACATTAAATTGCTGAAAATGGACAGTAAATACATTTTTTATCCGGATTTTAACCTTTCTATTCATCAAAGAATCCTGAAAAAATGCATCACTCTCTCAGCACAAAGGCTATTAAATCTTTTAATATTTTAAAGTATTTTCTAAAATTAAAAAGTTGTTATATTGATTCACAATATTACTGATGTTACTGTATTTTTGGTTAAATAAATGCAGCTTTGGTGAGCAGAAGAGACATTCAAAAACATTAAAAAAACAATCTTACAAGACAACTTTTAAATGGTAGTATATGAAATTGTGTCATTATTTTAATGTCAAATGAGTGCCTCCCAAATTAGCATTCTGAAGAAAATCTTCAGAAAATTTTTTTTTATCAGTTTCTGGAAATAATGATTTTAATTACTGAATTAGAATCTGGTGGAATGTGCTTAACTGCCATATAAATAATGAAATGAATGAATAAATAAATATATAAATAAATAATAATAATAAATAGTTGTCATTATTATTATTATTATTATAAAAAAATAAAATAGGTATGATTTTCTCCATTCAAAACATTCTTTTAGTTTTCCTATTGATTTTAGGATGGAATATGACCCTGTCATTCATTAAAAATTAATAAATAAAGTTATCCGTCAATATAAATATATATAAATAAATATATCCGTCAAACCAGCAAAAGGGATCAAAGATTTATAAAGCTTTAACCTGAATGAGGCTGAATACATATGAGAAGCCAACACAATAAGCACATTTCAGTTCAATAATACATCTAATCTATTTACAAGACAATCCAGTGAATCCAATTTACAGAATTCTTTGGGAAACATATTCAGATCAATAGCCGTATGATTCTGATGATGGACTATGAAAACCGTACATGGCTGAAACAGTTTCAGGTTTCAATTTCAAAGCCATGTCATGATCACTGATTAACACACAGAGCACATGGTGCTTTTCTCAGAGCCGCGGGAATCACACGAGCCAGCGGGAGACACCATTATTGAATCTCGACCGTCAAACTCATCCGAATCGAGTTCAATGTGTATGTCCTGAAGACTGCTGTGCTTATAATGAGACTGAGAGACAGCGTTTGATATTATCATGTGTCGCTGTGTAGTATCTCATGACTCGTTCACACAAGCACAGAAATCACAGATCTCACCTTACTGACGGACGCTTCTTCAACATGACACTCCTCCATGGACTCCTCCAGAGAGTTTCCAGAGATTTCCATCTTCATGCAGTGAAAGCGGATAGATTTCACATCGTCCTCATCCTCACCTGCCACTGAGTGGAACACCTGAGGAGCAAAATCCATCAGAAAAAAAACTCAAAGTGTCCTTAGACATTCTGCAAACAGCTTTTTGAAATACAACATGATTCTGTATAAAACAATCTAAAATAATAATGATAATGATGATAATAATAATGATGATCAATTTTTTAAGTGAATAAAGCAATAATAAATCATATTTATTATTATTATTAATATACAATACAAAACAACAACATTAATTCATTTTTTATAGTTTTTCATGGGTGGATTATTTTATTTTATATACATATATGCACATACATTTGGGGGGAGGTTGGGCTTATAATGATTTACAATAAGACCAGGAACATGAATTAAGCACTTCAATTTTAAAGTCCTATTGACTTTAAGTTAGATCAGTGCTTCAAAGTCCATCTAAGATAACTGCTATGGTCATTTTAAGTCTACTTTTCCCCTTGCATTTACCAGGACTTCCTCATCGATGGTCGGTTCGGGGGCTTTACTGATGGTCTGGGCTTCAAACTGCGGGCAGGCGGCCTGAGCGTTTCCATCTTTATCTCGCTTTCCTTTCAGCCAGTACGTCTCGATCTCCACATTCCCGTCAGAGAAAAACATATTACATCAGTAAAGTAGTTGTAGTTTGTTAGCAGAGCGGTCATATCTTTCAAATTAAGCCATTATCCCTGTATTATGTTAAAATTCTGATTTTGACTGTTATGTTCTGGATCAAACAACTGACCATAACATGATTCAATACAATTGACTACAAATCCCAATATGAAAGAGAATTTGTGTGTGTGTGTATGCTAAGAGAAATTATGTCCCAAAAAATTCTGAGTTTTTAATTTATTAGTTTGCTAAAGCAGCATCGCTATTATTATTGCTCATTGTTCTTTCCTCAGTAAATAACTAGTTATAAAGGTTGTCAGATTATATCAGATTAGTTCTGGCTACCGGCTACCAGTTGCGGCTCGAATCAAGTTCAAGACATTGATGCTTGCATATAGAACAGCCACAGACTCAGCACCCGCCTACTTCCATACTTATTTGAACAATGTCTAGAAAATTGGTATTACAGGCACTTCCTGTATCTGTTTGCCTCTTTAAGAAGAATCGCTTTATGTATCCCCAATTGTAAGTCGCTTTGGATAAAAGCGTCTCCATGTACTCTCCATGGCAGAAGCCGTGTGGACTGTATCACCATGAAGACCGTAGCGAGGCATCTTGTGACCTACGACCCCAGCGACCACCATACCAGAGTGAATTCCTACGAGAAGCATGACAGTGGTCAAAACGGCAGTCATAATAAAATATCAGTACAAAGTCCTTGTCAAACAGCCATTTTCCAATTCCTAATGAGCGTTTTGAAAGAAATCAAGACTTATATTTAGCAAGGACATAATAAATTGATCAAAAGTGACAGTAAAGACATTAATATTGTTACAAAAGATTTCTATTTCAAATAAATGCTGTTCTTTTGAACTTTCTATTCATCACAGAATGCTGAATGCTGGCATTGATAATGACAAAAAATGTTTCTTGAGCAGCAAATCAGCATATTACCATGATTTCTGAAGGATCATGTGACACTGAAGACTGAATATGATGCTGATGCTGAAAATTCAGCTTTGATCACAGGAATAAATTACATTTTATAATCTATCACAATAGAAAACAGTTATTTTAAACTGTAATAATATTTCACAATATTATTGTTTTACTATGTTCTTAATCAAATAATTGCATCCTTGGTGAGCATAAAAGACTTCTTTTTAATTCAATTCAATTCAAGTTTATCTGTATAGCGCTTTTTACAATACAAATCATTGCAAAGCAACTTTACAGAAAATTAAGTTTCTACAATGTTTAGTAGTAGTTCATCAGTGGTGAAAAAGCATGAAAAAATCTTACTGATGCCAAAACTAGTGAATGGTAGTGCCTATTATATTACGAAAAATACAAAATTCATATAAAAAATTAGAAAACTAATGCAACATTTTATTTAATTATTGAATGAAATACTGTATTGAAAAATAAAAAATATTTTTATTTGATATTTCTTTCACTTCATCCACCATCTCAGATTAAAAAGTATCTTAAGCTTACCTTACAGAACACTCTTTGTTTTGGACTGTGCATATGATGCCTTAAAATGCTGTCTAGGTAGGCAGCTTTCTAGGTTTTTGTACAGAGCTAAGTATCAGTGTATCAAACAGTACATGACTCAAACAGAGAAAACCATGATTTAATTTAACTTAATTCAGCAAAACAGCATAAATATATAGTGGATCACCATGACATTACTAGCACGGGCCACTATAACCTCAAAAACCCCAATCTGAATCCAAATATAAACATTTAACCCTCATGTAAGCGTGACTTGATAAGAGAAGACGCACCCACTCGAATCTGGATGTTGTTTCCATTGGACGGGTCTCTGAGATGGTCAATAGAACGAACCATATCTAGAGCCATGTCACAAATATTGTGAGCATGATACTTCGTCTTTTCTGGAGCGCCTGCCACCACCATGTAGGCATCACCTATAGTTTCAACCTGAAACACACACATCAGTGTGAGAAACATCTGTATCAACATGCGATCGAGCTGGAACCACAGAAGAAATGATCTCACCTTAAATACTCAGTGTTTCTCACTGAGCGTGTCGAAGAGCGTGTACATGGTGTTGAGCATGGAGACCACCTGCATGGGTGTAATATGACTGCAAATGCGAGTGAAGCCCACCACATCGCTGAACAGGATTGTCACATCAGGAAACACCTGAAACAGATCAGATATAGACACTGATGATCAAAAGTCGAGATGAAATAAGATGATTCCCATTGAGATACTGAAGTAGACTCTCGGTGTGACTAATTAAACCAGTCACAGTTTAAAGGAACAGTTCACCAAAAAATGAAAATTGCAAATGGGTGCCGTCAGAATGAGAGTCCAAACAGCTGATAAAAACATTACAATAATCCACAAGTAATCCACACCACTCCAGTCCATCAATTAATGTCTTGTGAAGCGAAAAGCTGCGAGTTTATAAAAAAACAAATCCATTATTAAGGCATTTTTCATTTATCACCTGTTGGCACCCATTTACTGCAGAGGATCCTTTGGTGAGTAAATGTTGAATCTGTTGTTTTTTTTTTTAAAGAAATTAATATTTCTATAAGTGTGAAGTAATGGCTGCTGGAAATTTAGCTTTGTCATCACAGGAAGAAATTATATTTTAAAATATAATTAATCATTTGTTGCATGAGTTTTTAGCGACAACATTTCCAGTATAAAAAAAAAAAAAAAACTTTTGAAAATCTAAAAATACAAATGGAAAAACAAGACTAATTGGTTTAGAAAGTCGTAACACCTGCATGAAGTTAAAGGTGCAGATGTTCTAACCTCACAGGTGTTCACAGCTGGTTCTCCCTTCCGCAGTCGCTTAGCAACAGGTTTGGGAATCATTCTGTACAGAAGATCATCTGTCTTTTTCATCTCGTAGTCCAACATTTTCATGCTTTCCTCTAGTTTACTGGATTTCTTTTGCTCCTGCGGGGCAGAAAGAGAAAAACAAAGATATAGAGAGGTAATAAGAGAAGAACAGGTCTGTGATGCCCTTAACATGTGTTGTTGAGAATGCTTTTATACTTTAAAGTGGACCACTAAGGAAACCAGGTAACACTTTATTTTAAGGTGTCCTTGTTACACATGTTACATGTACTTACTATTATAATAACAATTATTTATGCATAAAGTAACCCTAATCCTAACCCTAACCTTATAATAAGTACATGTAGTTAATTAATATTACTCAGTACTTAAATGCATAGTTACACTGTAACAAGGCCACCTTAAAATAAAGTGTAACCGGAAACCAAATTCAATAGAAATCAGGTCTTCAAAGCATTCACACTGAACTTAAAGGCAGAGTAAGTGATTTCTGGTAGCCAATGTTGATATTTGAAATCACCAAAACAAACACGCCCCTACCCCAAAAGGGTCTTGCCCCTATTTTGATAGCTCCGCCCCACACATACGTACGCAACCCAGGCAACGATTAGTTCTGTGAAACAAAGCAAAACCAATGTTACACCGTGTCTACACCGGAAGTGAGCGGCGCGGCAGAAAACTGCTGCCAGGTTCTATTTATGATGTGCTGACACAAATTTCAAATGGTTTTCAACGGTCGTTTGATCGCGTCCAGTGTAGGCAGACTTTAGCTGTTGTAGACACGGTCTTACTCACCTATTGAGAAGAAACAAAGCAACCTCGGCGTCCGATCGCAGGCCTCCGCTCCTTGAGTTCTCGCCAGCGCTGGAAAGCTGATCCGATATTTACACGGGTCCTACTTCTTGCCTTATTGTTCCGCAGCCGTTTTCCTCTTTTGTTTCTTATCCGCCATCTCTATCTTTCTGTCGCTCGGCTCGGCTAATGTCCGTCCCATGCACTGAACGCGCGCTCCTCCACATCACGAGTAGACACGCCCCTTATTGCTGATTGGCTACAAGTTTGTTTTGCGATTCGGCCCGAATCAGTTTTCTAAAGCGTTTTTGAAAAATCACTTACTCTGCCTTTAAACTTGACCCAAATATAATTTTTCTTCATCTTTATGGTGTTTTTATACTTCAGGGTCCGTTTCGAAGTGGTTTGAAGTCAAATAAAATAAACTTAAAGTGAAATAAAATAAAATATAAAAGAACTTATATAAATATAAAATATTTTATTTCAGCTAGTTGCCAAGGCAACGCATTTTTATTTAGTTTGATGTGCTAAAATCACTAAAATTGAATTGAAAACAGAAATAAAAATGAATAAAAACTGTATAGACACACTTTTTTTTTTTTTTACTTTTTTTTTCCTACGCACCTATCTATTACCTGCAGGTGTGCGATGATGATTGCTATTTGATTTACATAAAAAAATAAAAATAATTTCTCAGACCTCCACAGTGCAAGAGTGATACGCATGGAGCAAACTGAGCTAATGAGACTGATCTGGATTTCTGTTGATGAGTCCATCAAAAGCAGGACGCTCTTGAGGTCTGACAGCTGTACCTGTATGAGGGCTCTCTTGAGCTCTTCAGACTGCTGAGTTCCTGCCAGCACCAGATCTCTGCTCGAGTCATGCATGCTCAGGTCATTGATGTACAGACCTGTCTTAAACATGGCACTTAAACTCTCCATGCTGCAAAGACAACACAGACACACACACATGCATACAGAACCTGATTTTAAGCACTATAATTATTATGCATACACAAAAATTCTTGAATGAACAGAAATTACACCCGTACTTTATAAATGTGTGTGTTTGCGTCTTACACTGGAGTATCCAGGAAGATGATAGACTCCCACTCTGGCATGTATCTCATCTGACCCTTCAGTTTCAGGCAGCGGCTACCATCACCCCAGCTCTCCATTGCATTAGCGCTGTTTCCATCTGACACCATTCAAAGAGGACACAGACATGTTAGCATAACTTTATGATAGTGTTTTCCTCTTGAATGTAAAATTCATTCTACTGCCGTTCTCTTTTTGTGTCAAATGGAATAAAGAAAGTCATACGGGTCTGAAATAACATGAACGTGAGTAAATGACAACAGAATTCAAATTTTTGGGAGAACTATTCCTTTAAATCACTGCCCAAACAGAGAAGTGAGAACTGACTGACCTTTATAATCATCCCCGATTAATTGACTGAAAGGCCATCAGCTCCACGTCCACATCTGCTGAGCGACTGGCGTTCTCATAATCAGAGTCTGGAGAGACACAGAAAAAACAGAATCATCTCATGAAAGCACATTAGATCCAGCTGTAGATCTGAGATCTTCAGTGAATGCAGACGGTCAGTAGGACCTTCCTTACTCTGCACTCTGTTGTGAAGGTTCCTCTCTCGTTTCACCGGCTCCTTAGACATGATCTCAAACAGGTTGTTGGGATGAGAGATGATCTGTCACAGAATCCACTGATTCATTTATTGACGGATTCTCTTCAATATAAAGATGTAAATGTGATGCAACACTCTTTTATTAATGCTTTAGAGATTGGCATCAATACTGATTGATTTATTATATGATTTATTAAATGATGTGTATAAGCAAAGCCTAACTGGCATGTCTTCTTCAACACTTTTAAAATTACCAAAAAAAATATATATTAAACTATTAATTAAAATTATTATCTTGGTAGTAGTATAGGCGAGAGGAGAGGAGAGGAGAGGAGAGGAGAGGAGAGGCGAGGCGAGGCGAGGCGAGACGAGACGAGATGACATGAGGAGAAGAAAGTCACCTGTCTGAACACGATGTTGAAGGGAAAAACTTCAAAGAAAAAGTCACTGGTGATGGGAAGGATCTCTTGTTCCTCTTCATCTTCTTTCTGAATATATCGATACGCAGAGTTATCAAAGTTTAATCTGAAATTTAAAAAAAATTGTTTCATTACATCTGCCACATGTCCTGTAAAGTTTAATACTCAGTTGTCCAACATCCACATACTCTGATTACTATTTGAACTATGTTTGTGTAATAACACAAGCACAACAGATGGAATCTGCATCGGGTAAATGGATCGGTTTCATAAACATGTTGTCATGCTGAGGAGAAGAAAGTCACCTGTCTGAACACGATGTTGAAGGGAAAAACTTCAAAGAAAAAGTCACTGGTGATGGGAAGGATCTCTTGTTCCTCTTCATCTTCTTTCTGAATATATCGATACGCAGAGTTATCAAAGTTTAATCTGAAATCAAAATATCACTCTTTTATTACATCTGCCACATGTCCTGTAGGGTTTAATACTCAGTTGTGCAACATCCACAAATTCTGGCTACTATTTGAATGATGTTTGTTTAATAACACAAGCACAACAGGCACAACAGATGGTACCTGCATCAGGTAAATAAATATGTTGTCATGTGTCTCACCTCATGGTGACGTGTGAATAATCTCCCACCAGCTGCTCAGACAAAACCTCAACATGGATGTCAGTGTCGTAGAACTGTTTTCCCATCTGTCTGAGCTGACCCATGGCGTAGTGCAGGTAACCTTGCGTTTGCTCCTGACCAAACACACAGAGACAGCGTCGACACACAACATCAGCTGAACACTGGACTACTGTGACTTTATAGAATTATTATGAGAAATTCAGGTAAATGAATCATGTGTGAATCACTTTTCCTGTAGATTGTTACATTTTATTCCATTTCTCCTAATCACCATACACGAGTGTTCAAAAGTTTGTGGTTACTAAGACCTTTTTTTTTTAAACAAATTAATACTTTTATTCAACAAGGATGAGTTAAATTGTTCAAAAGTGGCAGTAAAGACATTTATAATGTTACAAAAGATCAACAGATTTCTATTTCAAACAAATGTCGTTCTTTTACATTTTCTATTCATCAAAGAATCCTGAAAAAAATGTATCATGATTTTCATGATTTCCGTGATTTCAAATAAATGATTTCTGAAGGATCATGTGACACTGAAGTCTGGAATGATGACGCAGAAAGTTTAGCTTTGCATCACAGGAATAAATTACATTTTACAATATATTAATGTATTATCTCTCTCTCGCCAGTATATATACAGTATAGATATATAGATAGATAGATAGATAGATAGATAGATAGATAGATAGATCAAAAACATTTTAAAAATCTTATCGACCCCAAACTTATGAACAGCAGTGTATTAATTGACAAAAGCTTTCTGATCTGATACACACACACCTGTAATGCAGTGTAACTCCTGTAGCCGATTCCTCCTGGCAAAAGAAGGTCGGCGGCTGGACTTTTGGGTAACTGAAGCGCAGGTACTCATGCAGGTTATCCAGACCATTCACAAAGTCACACACATGGCGGCCTAACACCTGACACACAGTATAAGAGACAAAAACACATGAACAATATGCAAACACACAAGAACAAAGTGTCTATATCAATGCAGAGACCAGAGGATGCAATACGCAAATCAAGGATAAGGATGTTGAGCATGTGCTGCTGGGTTAAATCACAGCATGCAAACATCCACAGACCCACACAAACCTGAATTTGATTCTGTCATATCCATATTTCCCCACAAATCCCTGGAAATATACCCCCCATGAGTTCGTGAGCTCATTATAAGGAGTTCCTGTGACGCCACTCGCTGCTTTAGCGATACGAGGAATCACACTCTCCCTGTAGACCTACACAAGCACATATACACTGAAAAAATGGGTGTAGCATTTACTTTGAAATACTTTTCACTCAGAAATTGCTAGAAAATTACACTAATAATTACAGAAAGTAAAACATTGAATTACATTTTGAAGTAGAAAGACTGAAATCGTATTTTCTGGTAAAGGGGCATAAAGGAGGATCTTCTCCAATTAATGAAAACTTAGATGCTATTTATTTGAGTAATTAGTTATAATTTAATACCTGTTTCTTATATGTGCATCTCAAAATGCATCTCTGTCTTGCAGTCTAAAATCTATAATCATTGTGACAATTTTAATAGACAGTTTCACCCATTAACCCAATATGTATCATATTTTATAATATACTGATATGTTTTAAACTTCAACTGTGTGTACAAAATATTTTTTTTAAATAATAATATATGACATTTGACCTAGGAAAATATAAATTATGGGTGATCCCTCAAGTGAAGGCATTTATTATCTGAAACAATAACTATTTGTTTATTTGGGCAACACTGATCCCACTCGGCTTGCTATTTTTAGATATAATTTAAGGAATTTTATATATTTGAACGCTTTCTATAAATGAAATGCCTGTTTCTTGTATGTGAGTCTGGATGGATGAAAAATGCATTTGTCTTTCAGTCTGATCTCTAGTCACAGCGACAATTGTCATTTTTAATCACAGTAATAAGATATTCTAACCTGATGAGTTACAAAGGAGTGCAGTCTGACGTCGACTCTCTCTCTGACCAGGTTCCACACATCATCACCGTACGACTCTTTAATGAAGTCATGAAGACTTTCACACAGCAGCCCGTACATCCTGACCGCACCGACACACCGGAGACGTCTTCAAATCCACACAAATCTGAACGTCTGGAATCTCCAAATCTCACTCCTGATATTATGCAACTGTGAAACAATAAAGAATTAAGGACACAAAAAGGCAACATCAAGAGATCACTGTCCTTCTAAAATACATTAATCAATCACAGATGGCATGTTTGTCTGTTCTTTCATGACAATGAAACTTGACCTATCATAAATGTCACATGAAACCTCAATGTATAGCATGTGAAGTTAACTTACCGTCTGTCTGCCCGTCTCAGAGGTCTGCAGCTCCTCCGGACACAGTCCCGGTCTTAAGAATCGCACAAGAGGAGCTGGAATCATTTTCAAAAGAGCCACACTTACTCAAACTCAAACTCTTCAGATCTATTGTTGTGATGCCAGCGGCTGGTGACTTTGAGTACTGACAGATGCAGACCTCTCATGCACACATGCTGCTCTTTCCTTTGACCTGGACTAAAGTTTCTTACACAATTTTACAATTGTATCATTCGATGTAATGTGTGACATAACAGTTAGCGTGTTAGAAGAAGGTTAAATAGCTTATAGTGAAGTGTTGGCCACTTGTTCCTTACAAAAAATAGGAATCTAAAGGGTAAATCTTACCATGATACTGCACATCGAAAATCATTTAAACGTTTAGGGTCAGTAGGATTTTTTTTTTTTTTAAAGAAATTAATACTTTTACTCAGCAAGGATGCTTTAAATTTATCAAAAGTGAGTGACAGTAAATACATTTATGATGTTATAATCAGTGCTGGCTAGTAACTGATTACATGTAATCTGGATTACGTAATCAGATTCCAAAAATTAAGTACTTGTAATTAGAGTATATTACATTTTAAAATGCTTATAATCGGATTACAGTTACTTTTTTATGGATTATATGATTACATATTATTCATACAATGGCAATTATTCATAATTTATTGACTCTAGAAGTCTGGACAAAAATATTTCAAACCTGGACGAATTTGGGTGTGTAATGTCATTGTTTTCATGTTTCTTAATGTTTGTTCATATAATGCAGGGATTCCCAAATGTTTCTGTAAGCCAAACCCCTTAAAATAAAATATTTACTTGAAATATCTCTGAGGATGTATTATAAGGAAGTATTAATATTTCTAAAAAAAAATGTACAACACATGCATGTATACAGTTCTCTGATGTCAGTTTATGGTCACATTGACGTGCAGGAAAACAAATATTTATATTTTTAGTGTTCAAGTGTTTAAAATGTTTTTATTTTACATTTTTATGATAGAATTAATTATTACGTTTTTATCAACTTACTATTCACTCTCTATCAACTCACTAATGTAATGTTTAATGCATTTTATGACGCCAATATTAAAAATATTAATACATTACCTAAAATGAGTAATCTAGATTACATTACTAACTAGTTTTCATCATGTAATCTGTAATCAGTAAAAGATTACAATTTGTAAGTAATTTACCCAGCTCTGATTATAATGTACAACAGATTTTTATTGTTAAATAAATGCTGTCCTTTTGAACATTTCATTCATCAGAGAATTGAAAATTCAGCTTTAACATCATAGGAATAAACTACATTTTAAAATATATTCAAATAGAAAAGTTATTTTTTAATTGTAATTTAAAATGACAAAAAAAAAAAAAGTTAAATTTTTTGAAATATGCATTAAAAATTTAAAATACTAATTTAAAATAAAAACAATATTTTACACACACACACACAGAGCAAGATAGGTATCATAATCATATATAATCAATATGGTATGTGTGGCAAAGAAAAAAAAGCACCTTTTCATATCCACTTGCTTCACACACACCATTTTATGATGCCAATATTAAAAATATTAATACATTACCTAAAATGAGTAATCTAGATTACATTACTAACTAGTTTTCATCATGTAATCTGTAATCAGTAAAAGATTACAATTTGTAAGTAATTTACCCAGCTCTGATTATAATGTACAACAGATTTTTATTGTTAAATAAATGCTGTCCTTTTGAACATTTCATTCATCAGAGAATTGAAAATTCAGCTTTAACATCATAGGAATAAACTACATTTTAAAATATATTCAAATAGAAAAGTTATTTTTTAATTGTAATTTAAAATGACAAAAAAAAAAAGTTAAACTTTTTGAAATATGCATTTAATATTTAAAATACTAATTTAAAATAAAAACAATATTTTACACACACACACACACACAGAGCAAGATAGAGATCATAATCATATATAATCAATATGGTATGTGTGGCAAAGAATAAAAGCACCTTTTCATATCCACTTGCTTCACACACACGTTTCTGGTGCTGATTCAGAATGAGAAGAGGAACTGACTGCGTGTTGTAGTTTTCCAGGGTCCTCAAGGATTCGTATATAAGGTGATTGTGTACCTGTCGACAGTATGACGGACATCAATCCAAGTAGCTTTAGAGAAGGACCAGAAGAAACTTTGCAGCTTCAACATGAAGGCATCTGTGTGTTTTGTGTTTGCAGTGGTTTGTTGGTTCGCAGCGCAGGCAGAGGAGTCGCCAAAGATCCTCACGCTCAGTAAAGTTATGAATGAACTCAACAAGATCAACCAGGGAATGGTAAGCTGACTTCTAAAATCTATGGATGGCACATTATTTTTACAAATTTTAAGTGAAATTGACCAGTTTTTAATATGCTTTTTCTTTAAAAAATAAAGAACAAAAGCACAACTTTGAACTCACCCACCATCAATGATTTAGAGGTAAGAAACGATTTTCTTCTCTTCTACTCCATTAAATTCAGTATTCTAACTGGATGCCCTCGGCGGTCTAATATGACCACATAATTAGGCTTGTTTCACAGCGGTTTCTGCATGACTCAGTGATTCAGTGAATCGGGGGCCTTATAAGATTTGGTGAAACAGATTTTGCAAACGCGCTGGTGCATATTTATGTTTGCGCTCTGTAGAGCATCAAAGGTTTCTATTTACAATGTGTTTTTGCAGTGCTGAGCAATGTAGCCAATCACAGACATATCTGTAGATTTCGTAAACGCAATGGCCAATCATAGCTGTTTACGTCAGAATCCACTCACGCTCAGTTTTTGCTCAGTGCTGAGTACAAACTCACGAATCATCTCATTTTAACAAAGTGTAGACACAAGGTAAATAAGAGATTTATTGTGCAGTGTAGACAACTTCACTGATTCTTACGGAAGTTTGTGAGATCATGATGAACTAAGATGAGTGACAGCTTTTTAATGATTGTAAAGGGAGTTTGCAAATGAGATATTGATTTTATACAACAGTTCAATAAACAAGAAGTTAATATTAAGTGATTTACATTTTAGGAACACTACTGTTTGATTTTGCTCTATTTAGTGTGAGCCGGTCCTAACATCTGTGCCAGTGGTGATATTAGTGGAGCTGAATACTGATGATTGGCTGATCGACTGGGAAAAGGAGGTAGTGGCTCCCACCCTGCCTGCCACCATCGGCTCTAGTCTCCAGCCCTTCGCCAGCCCCTCGTCCTCCTCCAGAGCCCCCGCCATAACTCCTCAGTTGGACTTTTACGGTGTGAAATTGCGCTTTTCTGGGGGTGGGGTGTACTGCAACAAGTATGCTCTGATTTGGTTTCATTTTCATTGTATTCAGTTCCTGTTTTGTCTTCCTTCTGCCCAGTATACATTGTACGATTTTGGGCTGTACCAGATAAAAACGACCAACGTGAAACAATCCCTGTGGTTTCTTTGGTCATGCCTCCTAAACGGTGGTCCTGCTATATCACACTGTGAGAGAGGTTCAAAGACTGCCGTTGTCACGGTCTTGTGACCAAAGATAATTTTCTGGCAGTGTCAGAAATTTTGCATGACCTTCTATGACCTACGCCTACTGACTAACCAATAAAAATGCAACATGAAATTATGTATTGATCAATGCAACATAGTGCTAAAGCAAATGCCATGGAGGCGAAAAGAGCTAAAAGGAATGTGGGATTCCAATAAGTAATTTATTGTCCTCCGTCTCTTTGTTTTAAAAGCCAGAATTGTCCAAGTGTGGTTCATCGTGCTCTATTTGTTTACCACTAGCACAAGCTGATGAAGTTTATTATTCTATAGCCTACGTTGCTGTTTTTATATTTTTGCAATTTTTCAGTCAATATTAAATTACTGAAAGAACTATGAGTTTCAATTTGTAGTGCATTTTTTAGGTTTGATAACTTGAAAAGAAAAGTAAAATTGAAAGTAAAGTATTTAGTAATCTGATTACTTTTTAAATGCAGTAATCAGCAATGTAATCAAATTGCAATTTTAAAGTAGGCTAGTAATTAGTAATGGATTACTTTTTTTTTCCTTTTGAGTACCTTACCCAACACTGAGGGTTATTCATTAATTAGTTCACACCTTTTTTGATTCAGTTCGTTATCTTGAGCCTGCTTTATTTAATAAATACTTTTGTTTAGGAAACCTTACTGCATCCTACTTTGTCTTTGTCAGACACTAAATGTGAACATAACATTCTTATGAATTTAAATGCTTTCATGCCACCTCTGAGCCTCATTAAACAGTCTGTAAATATACCTAAATCCCTTTCTTCTGTACCGCCACTGTAGTGCAAAGATTTTGATTTTGAATTTTGTTGATGCTTATTTCATTTGATGACATGTTTTAATTCATTTAGAAAAGTTTATGAATTTGACAAAGGATGACATTTAAAAAGGTTATAAAAAATGTTATTACAAAGGTAAAAAAAAAAGCAAATTACTTTGAGTCAAATATCACCTCATAAGGGTAAGGTTAATATGTTTCTATTTTAATATAAAACAGTTAAACAAAAGTATCAATACATAATGTAAAGGATTTTTTTTTAATTATAATAATATTTCACAATATTACTGTATTTCAGATTAAACAAATGCAGCCTTGGTGAGCAAAAAAAATAAAATTTTCAAAATCTTACAGATTCCAAACTTTTGAATGGTAATGCACATGTGTCATATCCATCACCATGCTAAAATCTTCAGAGAGTTGTCATGATTGAATTAATGTTTATTTTAACTTCAGTACAAAATCAAAGCAACCATATAGAGATCTCTTTAATATCTCAATTGTTTCCCATAGAAAGCATCAAGATTAAATGCAGAGCAGATCATTCAAAATTATCTTAAGCTCTCAAATTGTGCTCGAATTTGCCAAAATAGTGTGCAATCAAACGTCACAACTATTAATGCCAACTTAAATAGTTCTCAGATCCTTCAAACTCTCCTGAGACTAAATTATCTGAGTCTTTAGTGCTGCATTTAAGTTCAGGTCAGAAGTGAAGGTCTGGCTGTGACCATGACAGATGAATCATATAGATGGATCTTAACCAGGACTGAGCGATGATCTCCAATGACAACAAACACAAATACACAGACATACAACATACAGACTGGTCCACTGGCAAAGCTGGCATCAGGTTTTTATTATGGGGGTCAGCAGGGGTGTGTCAGGAACTAAATGCTTTGCCCCATTTAGCTCCTGTCGTTTGGCTAAACTAGCAGCGATGATGTCATCGGGCAGGGGCTGAGATGAGTCTATAGAAACCAGCTTCACGCTGCTGTGCTCTCACACTCACACAGATCAGCCAAACACACCGAACATCATCTTCTCCAGCACACTCAGGTAAGTCAGAAACTATCTTGTCTGGTAAGAGGGGTGTGTGTGTGTGTGTGTGTGTGTGTGTGTGTGTGTGTGTGTGTGTGTGTGAGAGAGAGTCTGGTCATCTAATCTGCACAGTAATCTGCACATGTAATCTGTCAAATCTGAATTTTTAGCATGACAAAATGCTTCCTGTAGCTTCTATGAGAACAGTAGAATGACAATGAGGATATAAATTAAGCCAATAAAATTTAGAGTTAAAAAATGAACTGAACATTTGAATTAAAATTGCTCCAACAAAAAAAAAAAAACACACACAGTAACTCCAGTCAAAAGATTTTGTCATAAAGCATTAATTATTTATGCTAGCAAACAATCACACCTAGTATAGTATTAGCAGAAATTAACTTTCATTAGGGGCCAATATTCACCCTCTACAGTTGACTTTGATGGGCATTTTTTATCATATAACACCCTGCATGTTATTTATATATATATATATATCAAATACTAATTCAGTATCAGTTATTTTATGGAATGTTACCTATTAAATTAAATAAACACATAAGTCATACATTATGCAATACTATATTTTAATTGGTATTAATTAAATAAAATGTTATATATTTTTTAACACTAATACAATTATTTTCTTTAGAATATAATTATTTTTAATATTTTATCAAAATAATATTATACAAATATTATTTAAAAAATACACCAGATGTTATATATCTTATGCAATTTACTATTAGAATATAATTTTTAAAATATATAATTTAAATCAAAATGACAAATACATTTAAATATACCGAATGTTACCATTACAATACACAGGATTTCTTTACAAAACATTACTAGTACAAAACTAAAGCAGATATTAATAATAAAAAAAATAATAATAATATTAATAGTTATTAATAGTAGTATTATTAATAAAAATAAGAATTATTATTATTACATAGTATTGCTTAAATATATAATAAAACTATTATTATTATGATTATTATCATAAGCAGGATTTGAATCAATTGCTGTGATGTGATGTAATGTGATCTGATGTGATGTGTGTGCAGACCAAGAGGATGCAGACAGCACATCAGAGTCTCACCAAACAGAGAAAGCAGCAGACCATGATCCTGAGCAGAGAAGCAAAGGGAGGTAAGACACACACACAAACACACAAACGGGTTTCCATGTTTTCTGGGGACATTCCATAGACGTAATGATTACTGTACAAATTATGTTAGACGTAATGATGTTATACTGTACAAACAAATCCCCTTACCCTAAACCTACCCCTCACCAAGAACTTTTTCAAAAAACTTCATTTAGTATGACTTATATGCTGTTTTCCTAATGAGGACCAAAAAAATGTCCCCACAACATCAACATTTATTACTGTCCTTGTTGGGATATTTGGTCCCCATAATGTAGGGAATTCCAGATAAACACACACACACTACAAAGACACTTAGATGAAGCCCTACAAAACACACACACACACACACTCCTACACAATGACATAAAATCATAAAAAATATCATATGGTGATTGTGGACGGACTTCAGTCTTGTAGGGACTCATATGAGAGGCGGTGCAGTTGATTGACAGGAGCAGAACAGATCAAAGCAGATTCTTTCTCAGTCACTTGAGTGATTTAAATGGAGGGAAATCTCCACATCCAACATTCCTGAAACTATCCCAACACTTCAGAGGTAACATTTGCCTCAGTGTGTTTGTTTGTGATTTTCCGTTGACGTAAGCCACAGCGAGTCTGACCTGGCATCACGGCAACTCCAGCTCAGCTGAATCCGACTCTGGAGAGGGAATTTTATAAGAATAAGCCACGGGGCGCTGCTAGCATGAGCCCTGGCAGGAATGCCCTTTCTGAAAATGACACTTTAGGACGAGTCCATTTCTCCAAGTGTTCCACATTACTGCAGTCTAATAATAATCATCACTGTTACCCGGATAACACAACAAGCACGACTGCAGCAGCCGTGACAGAAGAACCCGAGAGCAACTACACTGCAAGAGATCAGATCAGTCAAAAAAAGAGCGGCCCTAAAAAGTATTTGGACAGTAAAGCCCCACTTAGAAATGCTTAAGTGTCCCTAATAAAATATCAATCCAGATCTTTAACCATGAGACGCCACCACCAAATCACATCATCATAAAGCACTTTACACTACCGTGCAATTTCGGGGTCAGTAAGATTTTTTTTTTTATGTTTTTTTTTTTTAATGAAGCATACCAAGGGAGCATTTGCTTGATCAAAAATATAGCAAAAATTTTAATTTTTTGAAATATTATTACAAAGTAAAATAACTGTTTTTGATTTGAATATATTTTAAAATGTGACTTATTCTTGAGACGCAAAACTGAATTTTCAGCATCATTACTCCAGTCTTCAGTGTCACAGAAGGGTTATTATAATTAACTAAAACTAAAACCAATTATATAAGTGTTAACTGAAATAAAATAAAAAACTTATTTTATTTGCAAATGCAAATTAATTAAACAACTAGACATAATTAAAAACAACCAAAATAATAAAAATGACAAAAGCACAACAAAATGACTAAAACTTTCAAATTAACACGCAAGCAGAAAATATAAAAATAAAATCTAACTCCAATTATAAACAAAACTATTATAGTATCTCCGTGATACTAAATAACACAGTGAGTTTTATAGAATTTTGTTTATTTAATATTATAGAGGTTTTTTTATTTTCTTTGTTTTCTAACCATATAAAATCTGTGCTGTATCATCCATTTTAATGTCAACTACTTCTGTTCATTAATACGAATTCTCATACATTGGATTCTTTAATGGATAGAAAATTCAAAAGAACAGCGTTTATTTGAAATAGAAATCTTTTGTAAGATTATACTACCACTTTTGATCAATTTAATGCATCGTTCATTTGTTTGAAAAAAAAAAAATCCTACTAACCCCAAAGTTGCATGATGTTGAATATGCATTAATCATTCAGTACCATGGTAAAAATAGTTCCAAAAACAAAAATTCTGCTATGAAAATTATGTACATACTGTAAAACATTTGACGAAGGTCAAGGATGAATCATTTTAAAATGTATGTGTGTGAGAAGGTCTGAACCTTGGGAAGAAGATCAGCGTTCCTAAGGATGTGATGATGGAGGAGCTGAACCTGAACACCAACAGAGGATCCATCATGTTCCAGCAGCGTCAGAGGAGAGTGGAGAGATTCACACTGGAGAACTCAGCAGATGCTCCCAACATCATATATGTAAGACACCCTGTTTTAAGACACACAATGCTTGCATGCAATTTTAGGGAGAAAAAATAAAACACATTTAAAGCACATGATTTGAGGAATCATTCATGTCTGGAGCATAAAGAGTTATGCACCACAGTCTAATACCAGGGTTATTATCGTTAACTAAAACATTAAAAAATAAATAATCAAATATAAAAATGTAACTTATTTCATTTCAGCTATAGTTGCCAATGCAACATTTTTTTTTTTATTTACGTTTAATTTAAGCTGAACTACTAAAATAACTCAAACTAAAAGTTAAAATTAAATTTCCATTTCAAAATATTAATAACAACAACTATATTATAACACAAATTAACTGAAATAAAATAAAATATTAAAATTTTATTTTAAAATATTAGCTTTCAACTAGTGGATAAGAGCAACATTTCTCATTTTATAGTTTAAAAAATATATATATATATATATATATATATATATATACAACAAAATTACTAAAACTTTAACTAAAATATAGTAATATATATATAAATACAATATAATAATACTAATACAAATGAAATCTATTTCATATATTAATAATAATAAAAAAGTATCATTGTTATACTATTAGGCTGATGATACACGGGGCAACTTTGGGCAATGTTGCTGTCAACGGGCAACCAGGTGAGACACAGGGCCCACGACCGATCTAAAGTATCCAGATAGAAATTTGTTACCCGTTCTCAATGGGAAAGTGCCCAAGCAACATCGCTCAAAAAGTTGCCCCGTGTATCATCAGCCTAATAGTATATCAATGATACTAAAGTAACACTGTTTAATACTTTGGTTAATCATGACTATGAACAGAAGAATAAAAAAGAAACTCACAGGTTCATATAGAGCAAATATAAGAAGAGCGATGAGAGATAGCAAGGTCAGGAGGCGTTTTGGGTTACGTAAATCCCCAGAATATGGACTGGATTTAGTGCAGGAATCCATTTGACGAGGTAATGAAACCCGTCTCACATTCTCCTGCTGGGCATCCTTTATGTGAAGGGCTTTCACCAATGAAATACTCTCCACTGCAATGTTACAGATTAGAAAAGACAAATGTGACTTCAGGTTAAAGGCCATGCATTCATGCATTCAAAACGCTGGATAAACTGCTCTGTCCTAAACGTCTTCCATCAGAACAACATGGAACAGAATCAAATCCAGGACCAGAACCGCATGATGACAGACATGCAGGGAGGGAAAGAAAACCTGCTGTATCCAGTGGCCGGTAAACACAGCCTCGTCACCAGCCTGAAGAACACAGTGGCCAAGAAAGGAAGCCCAAATGTCCTGGCACCAGGTACACACACTCTTTTGACCAATGTTACTAATTATTAATTGCCCAGTACATGATATTTTAGTGTAATTTCTTACATATGGGGTTCGATAAGTTTCATTATATCATATAGATTTAGTGACTTGAGCAAACCTGAAATCCAAAGTAGCCTCTGATATTGGACTACCAATAAGCTACAACCTAGCAACCATTCAGGATATCCCAGCAACCGCATGGCAATGAACCAAAAAAATAATAATACTCTGAACACCTTAGCAACTGCTTAGCAACACCCTGGCAACCACCCACAATACCTTAGCAACATGACAGTGAGTTTTGCAAGGACAAGCGCTGCTAACGTTTTATAGAAAACATAAAAATCTAGTTTATATTTATAATGATATATATAACATAAATTGATAATAGTTTGTTATACATTTCTAACTTTAAATTGTTTTAGTAAGATTAAAGTGTGTTAATAAACTTGATTCAAAGCACATAAAAACTTCCACTGTAAAAAAGGACTTGAATGCATTTTTATTTTATGTTTTCCAGTAAAATATAAAAACAAATCTTTAAAACAAGGTAAATGTATTTGAGAACAGTATTGTTAATGCTACCTACAACTATTACAAACTAAATATTAAATATATACTATATAAATATGAACACTTTTAAAAATTGTTTTGGTAATTCAAATAAAGCTTAAATAAAACAAAATAAAACATGAATATTAGATGAAAAATGGAGACAAAAAAATGAAAATAAAAAACTGAAATATGCTGAAATCGCAAATACAAACATTATTAAATCGGAAATAAATTGAAATATTAAAAAAATCATAATAAAATTAATGACAACAGAACATAAAATGACTAAACATAAATAAGTGAAAATATAAAAATTAAATCTAATTCAAAATCTTAAATACTGTATTATATATAATACTAAAATACATAAACCATGAAGATCGTCTTTAATATAAAATATTACAATAACCAAAAACCTTCAAAATACATACTAATGTGTATTTATTAACATACATATAATTAAAATGAACAAAATAATTTACAAACATTAAACATATTTTTAAAAAATGTAAAGCATGATTGGTCCTCTTTAATATCTTGTGTAGTGGTGTTTCTCAAGTACATTTATCTTGCTTCAATAATTTTTAGATATTTTAACTGGTAAACAGACGAAACTGATCGTTAAGAAAATGATTTTTGCAGTCACATGAGTGTATTTCTGAACATGAGGAACATGCTTGCATGTATTTCTGATATCTTTTAGAGCAGCTTCACTCTTCTTCACTCATCTGATGATCTGTTATTATAATTAGCTTGTTGTTACGCTCAATTAACTCCATCTAATGTTCTTCTCTGTCTGTGGAGCCCTTAATAAACATCCATCTCCTGTTTCCATTTCCTTATCTGCCCATGGCCCCTGAAGGGACCGGTCTGAATGTCCGCTAATGCGAATGCGTGCTGCTCCTGGGCGAACTCTATGAGCTAAACACCGTAGCATGCTAGAATGCACTTCAGGACAGCAAAGCTCCCTCTATAATTGGCCCTGTGAATCACCAAGCACCAACCTATCCTTTTAGGCTACTCTGGACCGCTGCGAGAGATCCCTCGAGAGAAATTCAACGCCACGGTGATCCCAAAGTCTTATTGTTCACCGTGGCAGGAAGCCCTGGGAGAAAATGAAGAGCTTCGGTCTTCACTCAACACTCAGATAGCGGAACTTCCACAGAAACTCCCGCCAGCAAACTACAGGTGCTTTAACAGGTAAGATAGTACCTTTCCGGGAAATCACCAGCACCGTGCGGGCAGCAACTTTAATGTGGAAATTCCGAAATCTCAGAAAAAACAACTTAAATTCCATATTTCAACTCAGAAACAAAATCCGACATTAACCTTTTTTTTTTCTCAACGGCTGACACCAGCTGCAGTGATGCGATGACTTTACCATTTGGCAATTGGCTCTTTTATTTAGAAGGCGGGACTTACTCCGCCATATTGCTCGATGCACTTTCTCCCATTCATAAGTAATATGATGACATTGGTATATCTAAAGTCTTTGATTATACTACAATAAAAGAACAAAAATTGAAATAAGGTCACGTTTGTACACCGCAAAACTCAAAATTTCAGTCCAACAACAAGTAGCAAATACTATTTCAGACATAATTCTGTGAAATATATAGTTCTGTCATGACAACTCTCAGAGGGATTGGCATGGTAATGTACATGACAATGTTAATGTATTTGGTCTTGGCGGAACAGATCTGCTACGCTGCTGCTGCGGCAGAGCAAGTACCGAGACTTGCTACTGCCAATACATCCACAACATGCTGCTGTGAGCATGTAAGAAATACTGCTGCTGCACATATAACATACATGAAATAACCCCCATATAGCATACATGAATCACCTCGTAGCAGATCTATACAGGTGGAGCTGGGGAAGGTGGAGGGTTTCTGAAGCAAGCTGCAACTGCTACAGCAAACAAAAGCCAGGTATTTGAATATTGAGCAGCGAGCTCATTGGCTACTGATACAGGAGAGAACCAATCAGCTGCCACGTGAAAATGAGGTCACCAGGTCAGATTGAGCTAGACCTATTGGACTGCGCCATCTAGAGTTTCATGCCAGAACTCTGTATTTCAGCTCATAACATGGATTTCAACACTATTGTATCATTTCCTTTTGTGAAAAAAATAATTGTTAAAATTAACCGTTGGGGTTTTGGGCATTTGTTTTTGGTTTGTCCAACTCAAACATTTACTTAAGTGATATTCAGATACTTTATTAAGGTTGTATATTTATATACTATTGTGATATTTACAAAGCCACCAAATAATTTTTTTTACAGTGGAGATTGCAATTATTTGATGAAAAAATACAGTAAAAACAGTAATATTGTACAATACTATAATCCAACCTGAATTTTGTAATGAACCGGCATCTTTACATCAGTCTTCAGTGTCACATGAAACATTTCTCATAATTATCAATGTTTCCTTCAAAAGATCACCATGACCTTTAAAGCATGGCAAATACAAATGACTTGCAAATGATGAGTTCTTTAAAAGCGCTTAGATGTTACCTTGGTTTTTAGGTGAACTGGTGCAAAAGACTGCAGAAAAAGCTGCATAGCTCCAGCTAAACGTCTTCTAAATTAATACATGTAAAGAGATTGCGATGGGTAATTTTTTTCACTCAGTTCCTGTTTTGTACATAATACACACGAGATGGTCAATGAACAGATTATTAACTACCCCTAAAATGAAATGGAAATTAAGAGGTTAATTTTTTTTTCATAGCCCTAACACTAAACATAACCTTAAAATATAATAAGATTATATGAATGTTAATGACCAGCAAAGATGTTCCAGGAACATTCTGATTAAAAACCTTCATTTGGACTGCTGAAACGAAAACGAAAGAGTTGCATCAAACTGTTCATCGATGCATCACAATAACGTGACACAATATACTGTGGCCCATGTAGGGTTGGGCCATCCGAGTTGGTTTGGGATTCCCCTGTTACAGTTTCTTTACTTGGGAGGGATTAAGTCTTCATTCTCTGCGGTACCAGAAAACTGAGGCAAAACACGATATGAGAAACAGCCTTGAGGATACCAAGAGGTTTTGGCACATTAGCTTGATGCGTGCTGATGGTGTGCCTTAAATAGACCCATCAAGACTAATCCACACTATCAAATTATGAAGTCCACTTAAGAGAGCTGCAATGTTTCCACTGCGTCTTCCCATTTGAAACGGGATCCACAGAGGAGCGAATGACTGAGAAACTATTTAAACGCACCGCCGACTTCTCCTGTCACGAATTTCAGAGCCTCAAGACACACTGCGTATACAGAAGATCAAATTACTGAGATACAAACTAAAATTGCGTCACCATGTGGAGTCAAATCCAGAAGCAAGAATATTTTGAGTTTGCATGACTGGGTCCATTAAGTGACTTGTAGTTTTGAAACTGAACAAAATTACATGCAGTTTCTTGAAACTGAAAGTTACTGGTAGTACTCACTGAATTTAGGTTATTATTGTTAACCAAAATGATTTTTTTTTTAATTAATTGAAATAAAGCTGGAAAAAAATTAAATATAAATATTATATAAAAAATTTAATTAAAATTAGAAATGTTACCTTGGAAACAAACTGAAATAAGTTTAAGTTGAAGCATTAAAATTAATAATTGTAATAAAAATTACTAACTGTAAATAAAACCTGAAATTTAACTAAAACTGAAATTAAACCTAAATAATAACATAAAAAAACAATAATAAAAATGATGTGTTTAAGTTGAAGCAATAAAATGACTAATTGTAAATAAAAACTAAAATTTCACTAAAACTGAAGTAAAAATCAATTAAACATAAAATAGTATAAAATAATAGTAATAAAAAAAGAGAACACAAAAAATGACAAAAGCACATAAAATGACAAAAACAAATTTAAATTCAAATGAAAACTGAAAACATAAAAACTAAATCAAAACATCAATGAAAACTATAATAATAACAAATAATAATAAATATAAATATTACAATAACACTGCATCAAATACTCAGAAATAAGCCACATTATGGAGGGGAATGGTTTGTGAATGCCATTTCATGTTGGTTTTCTGAGAGAGCACTTGTAGATTTAGCTCCACTCTTCTTCATGTGGTTTTTATTTTAGAGCCGCGGTGCCATTTGGAGGTCCTGTGCGCAGTCAGAGGGTGATTCCTGTTATTGGGTTTGAAGCTCTGGAGACTCCAAGTCTTTCTAGCATGACCTTGGCCACCATGTCCAAACGACGCAACTTCAACAGAGCCCCGCAGGGATGGGGTGTCGGATACTTGCCCGAGTCAAATGACCTGTGAGCTTGGCGCTGATCCACACCTGTAACATTAGAGGGAAAAAACTGTCTCGCCGTAAAGACCTGCGCTTTGCACTTTCAGGCAGTCCCATTATGTTCCCTGCTAAAACTGAAATTAAACCTAAATAATAACATAAAAAAACAATAATAAAAATGATGTGTTTAAGTTGAAGCAATAAAATGACTAATTGTAAATAAAAACTAAAATTTCACTAAAACTGAAGTAAAAATCAATTAAACATAAAATAGTATAAAATAATAGTAATAAAAAAAGAGAACACAAAAAATGACAAAAGCACATAAAATGACAAAAACAAATTTAAATTCAAATGAAAACTGAAAACATAAAAACTAAATCAAAACATCAATGAAAACTATAATAATAACAAATAATAATAAATATAAATATTACAATAACACTGCATCAAATACTCAGAAATAAGCCACATTATGGAGGGGAATGGTTTGTGAATGCCATTTCATGTTGGTTTTCTGAGAGAGCACTTGTAGATTTAGCTCCACTCTTCTTCATGTGGTTTTTATTTTAGAGCCGCGGTGCCATTTGGAGGTCCTGTGCGCAGTCAGAGGGTGATTCCTGTTATTGGGTTTGAAGCTCTGGAGACTCCAAGTCTTTCTAGCATGACCTTGGCCACCATGTCCAAACGACGCAACTTCAACAGAGCCCCGCAGGGATGGCGTGTCGGATACTTGCCCGAGTCAAATGACCTGTGAGCTTGGCGCTGATCCACACCTGTAACATTAGAGGGAAAAGACTGTCTCGCCGTAAAGACCTGCGCTTTGCACTTTCAGGCCGTCCCATTATGTTCCCTGCAGTTGAAAGGCCAGAGGAGAGCAGCTGGGAGTTTAGATTTACATCGTTTGAAAACCAAAATTAAACATCAGGATAAAGATGATCAGGATGAGGAGATGGTTTTAGCTTAGTGCTGGATGAAAGGAGTCTCGGTTGCTCTCCTAAACCGTATAGTTCAGCCAAAAATGACAACGACACAGTGAATGGGTGCCGTCAGATTGAGAGTCCAAACAGCTGATAAAAACATCACAATAATCCACAAGTAATCTACACGACTCCAGTCCATCAATTAACATCTTGTGAAGTGAAAAGCTGTGTGTTTGTGAGAAACAAATCCATCAAGACATTTTTAACTTCAAACTGTTGCGTCTGGCTAAAATACGAGTCCTCTATCCATAATCTTGCTTTCTCAAGTGAAAAAGTGGCCTCATTTGAATCAGGTGAGAAATATCATCAAGCACCGTTTACAAGCCAAAAAGGTCCAAAACAGTTCTAAACAAATATGTTGGTGGATTTTGATGTAAGAGGACAACAGGAAATTGACTTTTTAACTGGAGGACACGTTATTATGGATTTTGGTTAGAAGCGATGGTTTAAAGTTAAAACACCTTAATGATGGATTTGTTTCAAACACAAAGCTTTTCACTTCACAAGATGTTAATTGATGGACTGGAGCCGTGTGGATATTTGTGGATTATTGGGATGTTTTTATCAGCTGTTTGGACTCTCATTCTGACGGCACCCATTCACTGCAGAGGATCCACCGGTGAGCAACTGATATAATGCTACATTTCTCCAAATCTGTTCCCATGAACAAACAAACTCATCTTGGATGGCCTGAGGGTGAGTAGATTTTCAGCAAATTTTCATTTGTGGATGAACTATTCCTTTAACACAGCTATACAATCAGAAACCAGTCTACATCTTATAATTGTTCATAATAACCTCTGGCATTTCATAATTGTAGACATGTAATATGCAAATAAATGGTGTTCACGATAGTGTTTCAAAGTGTGCAGCAGTGGCCCCTAAAATGTATTTAGACACTTTAGGCATATGGAAAATGTGCGTTTGATATTGCATTAGATGACTAAATATCAAATATCTATTGTTTTCACACTGAACTCTTTTTGTGAAATGTCCTTGTAAAATGTGTTTGTGTATCTTTCTTAAAATAAATGGCACCTGCTTTGATATTTTGTATCAAATGCAAAAGTGTCCAAATACTTTTTGGGCCGCTGTGTTTCTTAAAACCAGAGCAGACGGTACATTTAATGATGGCTAGTTTAATGCTCACAAAAGAAAATGGTAACGGTAGGCTCTTTCAATAAAAAGTACTTGTTGTTTTTGAATTCCTTTTTTCATGTTACAACAGAAAAGCACTGAACTGACAGTTCATTAAAAACTGCTTCAGAGCACAATGAAAAGCAGAAATATCAGAAAACAGCATGGAAAAAATATATATTTTTTACTTTAAAGAGACAAGACAGTGGCTACGCAAATATCTCTAATTTAAAAAAAAACATTTTTGAATATAGTTGCATCCTTTTAATAGACACTATATTTAAGTATGTTAAATCTCTAGATGTAAGAGTGAATGGTGTGGGTGGGTGAATCTCACAAAAACTGTACAAAAACAATTCAAATTAAGCTATTTTTTCACAAAAAGAAAATGAAGCCTATTTTAGCACCATAAACATTTGCACGAATTAAGAATTAATTATCCCCCCAAATTGTCAGCAATCTACCGTAATGCAACAACTAACTCATTATGTTACTTTAATGAGAAAAAAGGATTTTTGTAATTACTGTAATTACAATTTGGGGGAAAATGAGTTAAATTTTTCATGTCAAACTGCAAAAAGTCCTAAACGGCGCTTCGTTTTCAATGTAAACTCAAGTTAGCGTGAGATGTATTGTCTCAACAAAAAGCCCACAGATTTAGCACGATGATGTTTTAAACAAGGCGGCTTATGATAACGAGGAGGCAGAGTGTGTGTCTGGCATAAGATGGGTCAACTTTATAACAAGGGCCTATTTGTTGGTAAGCTGTGTCTGTATATAAGATGTGACTGAGGCATGATGATGTGGCACTGCACTTACAATAGTAACCCCAATCACATGACCATACCGTAGTGTACCAGTCAATCACTTTGTATGACGTCACAGATCAGACTCCACCCTCTGATGACTTCACCTTCATAGATCAATAACCCACAGCAGTGAGAGAATCTTTACTAGTTCACATGACGAGTCAATCATTCGCTGTGGCGGATGGCAGCATGTGCACCCATGCGCTGAGGATCCTGGGAAGGATAATGGATGTGGCCTGGAGGTCTCAAAGCCATCGGAGGAGGTGGAGGAGGGCCCATGGGGTGGAACATGGGAGCTCCAAAACCTGAAACCACAAGCAGACCGTATTTATATATAGTACATAAGAGCTTCTAATTATTTATTTTTTTATTTCAAATTTTAGTTTAGGTTTTAGTTATTTGTCATTTAGTTATTAGGTTTAGTGCTTTTGTCATTTGTATTAGTTATTTTTTAGCTTTAGTTTGCTTTTATTTTAGTATTTAATAACAAGTGTAATAAACAAGATTTTTTTTAATTTCAGTTTTAATAATGTTATTATGTGCTGTTGACATTTTTATTAGTTTTTTAATATTTCTATTTAGCCTCGGTTCTTTTCATATTAATATATGTAATATTAATACATTTAAAATTAATAATATATTTTAAATGAATATTATACATTTATTTATTTCATTTTTAGATTGAGATTTAGTGATTATATGTGCTTTTCTCATTCTTATTTTAACATTTCTATTTAGCTTTATTTTTATTTCAGTTTTAATAACTGAATAAATGGAAATGTATTTTAGTTTTAGTTTTAGTAATTTTATTATGTGCTTTTGCCATTTTTATTACGTTTTTTATATTTCTATTTAGCTGTAATTCATTTTTATTTCAGTTTTAGTCATTTTATTTGATGTGAAAACCACCAGCTGAAACACTAGAGACATGCAGGGGTGAGTTGAGCTGAAGGGTGCACCTGGTGGCAGTGGGTTTGAGAGTCTGGGTGGAGGTGGCAGACTGATGTTCATGAGCGCAGGAGAGCTGCTGGGGTCCAGGTTAAAGTAGTTAGCAGGTGCTTCCTCCTCCAGAGCAGGGGGTGGCGGTAGAGCTGCAATATGCACATAATATAATCAGGTAACACTTTCTATGAAGCCCGTATTTATAATACATTACAAGGGTATTCTTAAGGCATTAAAATGAATGCATAATGTATTATAAAAAACCTTATAATATGTTGTATCATCTCATGATAAATCATAACAACAGTTTTAATGCATTATAATATTTACTTATTTGTGGTTATAGCTTTTAAGAGTATGATGATTTATAATCCACAAGCAACACAATGCATCCACTTAACTTACAATGGATTATATTTCCCATAGTTATAATGTATTATGAGTCTCATATGTTGCCATCGTTAACTTGTTACTTTACTTAAAGCAGACAAAGACTGATCAGATGAATGTGTAATATGGCACATTTGCTTTTAACCATATTTAATATAATATCAGTAAGATAGTAAGATGCCGTGCAGATCTTAAATGTGACCCAGGACCACAAAACCAGTCTTAAGTTGCTGGGGTATATTTGTAGCAATAGCCAAAAATACATTGTATGGGTCAAAATTATAGATTTTTCTTTTATGCCAAAAATCATTAGGATATTAAGTAAAGATCATGTTCCATGAAGATATTTTGTAAGTTTCCTACCGTAATTATATATCAAAACTTAACTTTTGATTAGTAATATGCATTGCTAAGAACTTCATTTGGACAACTTTAAAGGCGATTTTCTCAATATTTTGATTTTTTTGCACCCTCAGATTCCAGATTTTCAAATAGTTGTATCTCGGCCAAATATTGTCCTATCTTAATAAACCATACATCAATGGAAAGCTTATTTATTCAGCTTTCAGATCATGTATAAATCTCAATTTTGAAAAATTGACACTTAAGACTGGTTTAAGACATAAATAATGTCAAGATATGAGACTTATAATCCACTATTAATTAAGTGGATTTAAAATGGTGTTCATTGCGTGTTATAAATAATCATACTCATAAAATTTATAACCACAAATAAGTAAGTTTTAAAAAGTATTATAATTGTTGTTATGATTATTTATTAGATGAAACAACATTTTATAAAAAAATGTATAATGCATTATGCATTCATTATAATGCCTTAAGAATACACTTATAATGTGTTATAAATACGGGCTTCATAGAAAGTGTTACCAAGATATTTATTTCAGTTTAGAGATCTATTAACATATAAAATAAATGGTAACACTTTACAATAAGGTTACATTTAATGCATTAACTAACATTAACCATGAGCAATATATTTTACAGTATTTATTCATCTTACGTTAACGTAATAAAAATACAATTGTTCATTGTTAGTCTATGTTAGCTCAGGTCCATTAAATAACATTAATAGATACAACTTTTGATTTTAATAATGTATTA
>NW_015547838.1:491808-493690 GCF_001515605.1 Sinocyclocheilus anshuiensis | reverse complement strand
GCTGGGGTATATTTGTAGCAATAGCCAAAAATACATTGTATGGGTCAAAATTATAGATTTTTCTTTTATGCCAAAAATCATTAGGATATTAAGTAAAGATCATGTTCCATGAAGATATTTTGTAAGTTTCCTACCGTAATTATATATCAAAACTTAACTTTTGATTAGTAATATGCATTGCTAAGAACTTCATTTGGACAACTTTAAAGGCGATTTTCTCAATATTTTGATTTTTTTGCACCCTCAGATTCCAGATTTTCAAATAGTTGTATCTCGGCCAAATATTGTCCTATCTTAATAAACCATACATCAATGGAAAGCTTATTTATTCAGCTTTCAGATCATGTATAAATCTCAATTTTGAAAAATTGACACTTAAGACTGGTTTAAGACATAAATAATGTCAAGATATGAGACTTATAATCCACTATTAATTAAGTGGATTTAAAATGGTGTTCATTGCGTGTTATAAATAATCATACTCATAAAATTTATAACCACAAATAAGTAAGTTTTAAAAAGTATTATAATTGTTGTTATGATTATTTATTAGATGAAACAACATTTTATAAAAAAATGTATAATGCATTATGCATTCATTATAATGCCTTAAGAATACACTTATAATGTGTTATAAATACAGGCTTCATAAAAAGTGTTACCTATAATCACATAGCCTTGACTTTCAAAACCTTGTTGCAGTGATTTTACCATGCTTAAGGGGTGGTGTTAGTCACAATGCAAAGTAACAGCAATATGACAAAAGTGCATCTAATTATAATAATATTCTCAATAAATAACTTTTTTGCAAGCTAATATTGTTCATTATCATAATTGAGTGATTCATATGAAAATAATGTCTGGTTCATAAAATAAAATAATTCTAATAATTTTTTGGCGTGCAATACAACCCAGGCATTGTTTTGTTTGTTTAATTAAAATAATTAAACAAAACTGAACCAAACTGAAAAATAAAATAAAATAAAAAACACAAGACATATTTAATACAGTAATCCAGTAATGTCAGTAATCCACACACACAACATACTTGTAGGGAGACCAGGTACTGGTTCTAGTCCGGTGCCCATCTCATCGAACCCGTCCTTGACATCCGTCCCTGTAGCGGCCTGTGATCGGCCCCACTTCACCGCCAGCCTGCGGCCGTTAATGATGAGCTTATTGAAGGTCTTCTCTGCTGCGAGCTCTGCTCCCTGTCGCGTGGCGAACTGAATGAACGCACACTTCTGCCGCTGAACCAACGTGATTGTACGGATCTCACCGTACTGGTAGAAATTATTTCTGCGAGAGAAGACGAAGAAAAGACAGGAGGTGTTTTGAATTGATACAAATCAAATACATGTTTGGAACAGAATAATAGTGCACCAATGACTTCACTTGGCCTCATTACATTGTATTTTATATCAGTGAGTAGTGTCCATTATCTCAGCAAAATTTTTTTTTTTGTTGCATTTTTAATTCTATTTGTGTAAAAAGTAACTTTTCATTTCCCAATAAAACTAATCTAGAAAGAATTGTTATAAATTGCAGTAATGCATCTGGTTCATTCAGCATAGTGCACTGCATTGTGGGATCAAGTTTTTCATGCAGTGTGCTCTGGTTGTATTCTACACACTTTGGCACATGTAATTCTATGAATAAAAAAATGTGCATAATGAGCACAGTATACATAGTGCATACTGCAGAATAGTAAGGAAGTATGATAGTATGTCATAAACATACCATCTGCTTCGGTGTTATTATAGTTAACTAAAACTAAATCCATAAAAAATCTTTCGTTACTTGAAATAAATGTTAACTGAAATAAAATAAAATAAAATATAAACAAACTTATTTCAGTCATCCAAATACATATATATATATA
>NW_015547838.1:485012-491685 GCF_001515605.1 Sinocyclocheilus anshuiensis | reverse complement strand
CACATATATACACATGTATATATATATACACATATATATATATATATATATATATGTATGATATGGCTCTGACTTTAAGTCCCACTCTCCTTGGTTGGATTCAAGTATTCATTTATTTATATAATTTTGTCAGTTGTTTTCATAATGGTAACATTATTTTATTATTATTATTTTTATTATTTATTTTTCCCCCATTGTATATTGTTTGTTAAATAAGTTTGTTTATTGTTCATGTTTAGTGAACTGTTTCATGTTTCAATAAAATTAACATAATGCAGTAAAATAACTAAAATAAAATTAATTAAATTCAATAAAAAAAATAAAAATTATAAAAAATTATATAGACACACTGAACAAAATGACTAAAACTTGAACTAAAATTTAAATAAAAACCAAAAATATAGAAAATAAAAACTTTACATCAACAAAAACTAAACTTTAATAACATAAACTTTAACTGAAAAACATAATATATATATATATTATATATATATTTTTTTTTTTTTAACCAAATTGGTACTTTATACTACCCATACAGTAGAAAGGTTTTTACTTTAGAAAGACTGATTTTTATTTTAGTCTCAAATTTGTAGCCAAGTACCAGTACTTTTGACATCCTTAAAATGGACTAGTCTTCCAACCACCATCTTTGTCGGTTTCCTCATTTTCCCCTGTATGATTCCATAACATCTGCCTATCGTTCTACTAAACAAACTCCCTGTTTCCCACCCATCTGCTCCCGTTCCCCAAAACCTTCGCATGGTCAAAGGGAACACTGTGACTGTTATGTTTTGCTTATCTTGCATTATCTGGCATCTAATTAGAGGATGTTTTAGTGAACTGAAATTTTGGGAGGACTATCAGTCACATAATGAGCTCTATCAATAGAGTCAACACCCTTTCCTTCTAACAGGGAATTGCTGTCAGCAGAGAAAGAGAGCGATAAACGGTACATAGAGAGTTGATTTATTAATGCTTTACATGAGAATGCAGGAATCATGAAGGTTTCACAGACAGATAGACAGGAACTTGCTCACATTGTTTGTTCTCACTGAGGGTGATTTGTTGATTTGAATGGTAGGTTGCTGGTGTGTTAAATGACATGGTGTGATCGGTTTCCCATCACCCCCTGCAGTAATGCTAGCCTCTGTGCTGTGTTTGTATGGGGAGGTGCAGCTGTCTCCTATCAGAGCTTGTAGTTTCTTTGTAACTCAATCAGGCCTGATGGGCCCCCGCAACACCATCAGACAGCGGTTAGTGCAGCGGCCTGTGAAATCAGGTCCAGACTCACACTCTGGGCTTCACACTGGCCATGCATTTCTTTTTATCTCTCAAAACACGATCATCTCAACTGCTTCGCTCTTCTGAGGCCTGGCTTTGCTCAGTTTAACAACTCTGTTTGCAATTCAGCAGCAGTTCCATTAGTGACACTGAGATTGAAGGAGGCTCCAGCTGTAATGTGTTTTCCACTGCAATAGTGCTTTTGCTGATGTCGTAGCTAGCTGATTGGATTTTGATATGTGGGCATTGCATTCAAAAATGGAGGTAGATGAATACGAGAAGAGAAGAGTTTAAGCTGACTAAATGAGAGAAGTCCCGTTTGACTTTTGACATTTTTGGTCAGAGGTAAAAATACTTAAAATGAAACATGGATGAATCGTTCATTACAAAATTAATAACATGCATTTAGATAGGGTTAATTTTTATTTCATGCCAACTTTAATGCAAGTATTCCCGCAGATTTATGCCATCAAATCCTGGCTTTATTGTTAGAGCCACAAGTAATATTAAAATTTAATTAATTTAATTTTAAAATGACAGTGCATTACAATACATTATGAAATACATAAATCAAATAGATTAAAATAAATAAAAAATAGAGAAAAAACAAACAAATAAATAAATAAACTGTAAGAACGGGGCTGTCTCTAAAATTTTGTCAAAAATTGTATGGTTGTAAGCTATAACATAGTTATAACGTAGGCCTAGGACAACACTCCTGGTTGAGCAATTATGGAAAGAACATCCCACCACACAGCCACAAATGATAGTAGTTCCTAGTTGAGGACAAAAAGGTTTAAGAGCCACTTCTTCTTCAGTGGCACCATTTTTTTTGTTTGTGTTTGCAGTTAAATTAATCGTCTGTATGCCTTCTGTACATGCCGTATTAAGAATGAACTCATTTCTCAGTGAGCGTGCATGGTGTTGAATCTCTGTAGAAATCCTTTGTAAACCATGTTGTATTGTGCAGTTTAGAGTATGCATTACAGATGCATTACAGCATCGCAGATGGTGTTTCACAGAACCTGTGCGATGTGGGATTAATCAACACTCCCAATTCCCAGCACTGCCAATGTGTGATGCGGAGTATGTGAGCTCACCCTGGAGAGCTGGGTTTTTAGCTCATGCCTAGCCAAGGTAATTTGCTTCTCACCTTGGAGCAGTTTTGGAACGGCGGAGCGACTGTGTTTGTGCCTTCTCTAAATGACTCACTTTTTTGGAATTGTTTCTGTCTGATTCTGAAATTCCATGATTTTTACAACTAGGAGAGTCTGTGCTTGAGCCCCTCGCCTTATAACTATCTACATTACTTTCTTTGGGCAAAGCCCATAAATATAAATTTACTCACCCTCATGTCATTCCAAACCTATAAGACTTTCATTCATCTTCAAAACACAAGTGAAAATTTTGGAAGCTCAACTGTACTTGATGCACGAGAACAAACCTCTTTTTTTTTTTTTTACAATCCCTTTATGAACTTTTTGAAGCGTCAGAATTTTTTTATGTGGAAGATAATTATTTTTGAAGATAATTGAAAGTCTTCGGGGGTGAGTAAATGATAAAAAAAAATTAGGTGAACTAACCCTTTAATTATTTAACAAATTGATTGATTGATTTATCTGTTTTTTCCCTCTCCACTCAAAATCATTCCATGCAGATAGATTTGTTTGTGAATGTCTGCTCCGATTGATCCAAGGGGGAGGTTTGGGTAGATATTAGATGCTTATTGAAAATTTTCCACTGAGTACAGAGAGTCAAGTCAATGGAAAAAAAATCCAGTGGAAGGAAAATCGAGGGTCTCTTACTTATGCGTCTGAGTCCACACTGTGTCTGCCAGACCCTTTGTGGTGAGCACTCTGTAATATCTTCCATTCTCTGCTCTCCAAAGGCCCTGCTGTTATGATTATTGCCACACTTTTATTGCTAAACATTCTTATTTGCTCCAGCGTCCTCCCACATCTGCGGGGGAGCTGCTCATTACGCAGCTCTGAGCTTCAGTCAGAGCTCACTTGAGATGTAGCTCAACTACCTGTCATTTAAAGCAGCACATAAACACATCAAAGTTCCATCCACAAACACATCTGCTTCCTCTAAAACAGACATCTTGAAATGGCAAAGTTTATGGCTGTTTCATCTCATTCGGTTTTGTTGGAATAGGTACGAACTGATCTTGTCCCAAATGGCACCTTCAGTCCTAAAAAAGACGTTTATTGAGGGCTGCTTGCAGCAGAATAGGGGGCTCTATTGAGCACCTTTTAACCATATAAGATAAAAAATGTGACAGCCTGTGATTTTGGGGATAGATAAAAAGAAGTGAAGACCACGAGCCTGAACATCGACATCAGTTGTCCCATTTGAGACAACCATTTTTTGCATGTAGATGATGTCCTTGTAACCCTTAGTCATAATCAGTAATCTACAGAAAATTACTGTGTAAATTACAACACCAAATCCACAATTTGGCAACATACTTCATAAAAAGACATATTGAGACTGCGTAGGAGGCTCTGTTGATTACTCTTCGAACCATGAGAAAATGTGACAGCCTGTGATCTTGTGGACAGATAAATACAAGTGATGGCCACAAAATCGCACATCTATGTTAAATGTCCCATTTGAGATGTCCAAAATGAGGTCTCTGTTATCCATAGTCATACTCAATAATGTACATTACATTACAATGTACAGTAAATTAATTTATAAATTACTACATCCAGTCCGCAATTTGGTAACATAGTTTTCAAAGGGGCTTATCAAGTTTGCATTGCAGCTACATAGGGGGCGCTATTGAGCACCTTTTAAGACATAAGTTGAAAATGTGACAGCCTTTGATCTTATGTATAGGAACACACAAAAGAAAGTTAAAAGACCATGCGTTCACATCAAATGTCCATTCTTACCATGGAGATGAGGTCTCCATTACCCTGAGTCATTAGTAATGTACAGTAAATTATTGGGGTCTTAAAAGTCATAAGACATTTCAACAAGATGTTAGATTTTCGGCCATAAACATATTTGCATTCCTTCTGGACCTGAATGTTGCTCTCAAGAGTAATAATAAAATGAGATATCAGTGTTTCAGTTGCAAGTAATAATACATAAAGTTTTCATATGCAGATCATTTAAGATGTTCTCTCTCACACATATTGAGTAACTGCATCAAAGTGAGACTTTTTGTAGCTGTGTTTTGACTGGATATAAGATAATGTCATTAGCAGATTACGTTTTCACTGTCTGATTGTTTAATTGACTAATTTGTTAAGTGAATAATTCAACACTGGCTGTTCTGATCAAGTCGTGAGAATATGTTCTCGTGTGTGTAATAGTATTAGCCTGAGAATCAAGTTTAGATCAGTAAGATAAAAGGCCAACTGTGGATGACCTCTTAGAGTTTAAAAGTAAATAGTCATCATTTACTCACCAACATTATCAATCATTACCAATCATTACTCTTTTTTTGGGCACAGGATAAGAAATTTTGAAGCTTCCAAAGAACAAAAAACATCATAAAAGTATCATAATTGTGATCCTTTGATGCAGTAAGCTTTGAACAAACAGGAATTGAAGTTATTTTTATTTGAATGACTGCAAATTGAAGTGTAGCTGATCGGTCAGCCTGACAGATGAAGAGGGTCAGTAATAAAGCTCTGAAGGTGATGAGGCAGTGCTTGTTTGTCAGGTCAGTGTTGAGCGGTAGCTAATCAAACCATGTCTGGAATGGAGTTTGGTTTCGACCCCACTGCAGGCCCTAAATCAGCAGGTTATATTTGGCCCACTGGGCCCCGTCAGAGACTGCAGGCCCAGGTATAGAGCAACAAAACACCAGCTAAACGCCCCCTCAGAATCTGGAAGAGATTTGGGAACATATGAAGTGACAGAACCCAAATCCACAAATCTCTATAGTAGGGAAGTGCAAAAGTATATATTTTCATATTTTCATTTTCACTTACTAGTCATTTTATTAAAAGTAGATTTTATGAACCTTCTTAAAAACACTGGGAAAAAACAACGACAAACAAAACATGAGCCAGTGGCCAGAGACATTTGTCTGCATGCTTCTAAATAACGCAGGCTCAATCCAAGAAGCCATTCTGCCAAGTATCTGGCAGACATTCAAAATAAACATAGTCTGAATATCTGCTAAATATCTGTGTATACTATAAATGAATATTAAAGCTCAAACTAAATAGGAACAATCTGTATAAACTATTCATTCTAATTAATCCAACCATCCATGTTGAACAGCTCTCTATTTCTAGATCCTTTCGCTCAGTTCACTATCACCATCTTTTCTGAACAAAAGAGCCTGTGTGTGAAAGTTCAAATACCAGTGAGGCCACATATTGTGGCCATCCAAAGAAAAACACGGCTTTCTCAGTCACTGTGTGATTATCAGTGGGGTGGAGACATAAAAAGCACAAATTCTGATAAGAAGTAACAGGCGTCCACAGTGCTGCTGTAGTCATGTTTTTGGCGCTAACATTACTAAAAAAGAACTACAGAATGCAGGCGAGGAGGGAATGGAATGTAAAGTTTGGATTAGAAGAATGAGAGGTTTTTCCGAGGGTTTCCACATTGGGGTCAAAACCACACATGGGGTCAACCATAAATGCAAATGGAGTCTTAGGGGCATTTCAGTGAACTGTATTTTATTTATGATATAAATAAAAGCTTTGTCTAGCATGATTTTTATAGCTGTTGTCTACTCGCACATTTGAAATATGCAGCTTTTCTTGTGCTTAAAATTTGTTGTGAGATGTAGGCTACAACGCAAGAGCAAATGGGAACTCAGTTTTAGAGTGTCAGTGACAAATAAGAGTGATCAGATATAGAAAAGTAAAAAAATAAAAATTTGATATGATTTTGAGAAACTTTTTAAATGTTTCATAGTAAAAAAAAATCATCAGACATTTTCTAAAAATGTCACATGGTGTAAGAATCAAATAAAATTAATTAACATTTTCTGTACACCTTAAACGCACACTAAACGTGTATCAAAACAGAAAGTACAGTGCCTCTCCTCATTATGATATTTTATAAGCATTTTATTAGCTTGATTGATTGTGATTTATTTTTTAAAATTTGTAAATATAGGTATCTTTTACACATGTAGAATTCTAAATTAGCTCCGTAATTAGAGGTGTGATTATTATCAGCTGTAAATACATTTTGTTTTACTCTTTTTTTATTTATTTTTTTATTTGAACTTTTTTTTTAAGTTATAAGGAATGTTAATTTCAAAGGTTTTTTTAAGGTAAAAACAATTATACTATATTTTAAAATTTCATGAATTATTCATAAATATGAATGTTTCTACTTGTTGATCACATGACTTTTGTTGGTAAGTTTTCAAATTCCTAAATAAATAAATAAATAAATAAATAAATAAATA
>NW_015547838.1:456423-481459 GCF_001515605.1 Sinocyclocheilus anshuiensis | reverse complement strand
AACATAATATATATATATATTATATATATTTATTTTTTTTTCAGCTATCTGCCAAGGCAACGTTTTCATTAAGTTGAATTTGCTGTACTTAAATAACTACAACTAAAATAACATAACTAAAAATGAATAAAAACTAAAATAAAAAATATACTAAAAATGACAAAAATACAACAAAAAATTACTACAATTTTAAAATTAAAATTAAACAGAAAATATAAAAATAAAAGCTAATTCAAAATGTTAATAACTATAATAGTACATTAATGTTACTAAAATAACACTATTATACATGAGGAGTTTTTGAATACTTCAGGAACATTGTACTGTAACAAGGTATGTTACAGTACTGAAAATACACTTTAAGATTTAAAATGGCAATACTATTGTTCCTGAATCTCTGCTTACCTGAGCTCAGAGTCAGTGAGGTTTTCTCCCAGTCCCCCAATGTATAATGTGGTGATGGACTTGTCCTCGGGCGGGTCCAGTCGAGGCATGCTGGATGATCTCTTCAGAAGTTTATCCGCCACCGGGTCGTTGATGCCATAATAACGATCTTTAATGTTCTGATCGGCCAGAGGATCATCAGGGTCTGTGGGTTTCTCATGCCTGATGGGACATAAATGATTTTAGTGACTTTGGACAGTATTTTTGGACAGTAACACAACACTGCTACTGCCACTGTGAGGACAGTCACCTGCATTACAGCAGAGTCCCACCATGATTAAGAACATGAATTCCTGCTTGAATTCAGTTATATTTCACCTTAGCTAAATGAGAAATGAATTTAATTATAGAAATGAATTTAACTTGTTTGTTCTGATCAAAAAGACGCACGTCTAATTAATGTCATGAGCTTTTCGAAAACATATAGAAAAGATTAAATAAAATAAAAATATAATATGCTATAATAACACTAGGGCTGTCAAAAATAATGCATGAACTTTTGTGATTTATATTTTCTTCATTCGGAAAAAAATTATAAAATAAAATTATAAAATTATAAAATTAAACAAAAATATTTTATATTTGGGGCTTAATATGCCCAAAATCACCCACTTATGATAATACTGCATGCCAAAAAAAAAAAAAAATTATATATATATATTATTTTTTCATCTTTGTAATTAGAAAAATATAAAACCTGAGTAAGCCTAAAGAAGGTCGATTGAACAAAAAGTTGCTGATTAAAATATGTTTGTATTGAATGCATAATGCATTATAATGGGTTTATGTGAAGACTGTTTTAAGTTTACTTAAATTAAAAGTTATAATATTTTTTAATATTCTATAACAGTTTAGACCTATTAAAAGCAATGGCCCAAATTTTACGGCTATATTTACTAATTTCATGCCCATAAACTGATTTAAATATCAGTATTCATATTGGAATCTGGGATACTTGCCTTCTTTCATAGCACTTAGAAAAAAAAATGCACTGACATTATAAGTGAATGATTTAACCCTCTTAAAATACTCAAACTGAAAAGTCAAATTGACCTGTAGGGACACTCCTCTCCTCTCTTACACTCTCCCTTCACCCAGAAGGAGCAGATATGGGGTCTGTTGCGTTTGTAGTATGGCGTGGTTCGCGCCAGCTTCAGCAGCATGTCACTGGGGTTCTGTGCTTTACCCAGCATCCCTACCGGTCTGGTACCGTCTGAGTTTTGGATCTGACACAGACAGCAAACCAAGAGATTACATAAAGCACATGCTACAATTTTACATGTTTCTTTTTTCAGGCATTGGATTTCTTAGATGTAATATTTGTATTAAATTTCACCTGTCTCTCCATGTTCTGAGTGTAATATTCCTTGTTCACGTCAGACCTCAGCATGTCATCTTTGATGGACATGCCCGTGTCTCTGACCTGGATTGGAAGACCTGTAAACACAAACATTACTTAAGACCTGTTATTCCCAAACTGTTCTGTCAGTCAAACTACTTTAATGTGAAATATTTACTTAAAGATTTTAACTTAATATTTTGATAATTTAACAACACATTTGCATGTGCAGGTAAACAAAAAAATAATAATTTATTTAATTTCATTTATTAATAATCTTTTTTTTATTATTTTGATTGTTTTTATTTTAAAAGTATTTATTGTAATGTTTCTTTTTTATAATTTAATGAATTACACAGCCACAGATTTGCAAAAAAAGGTCTAATATAATATTTTTTTTAGTTAAAAAATATCAATAAAAACTTCCCATTACATGTTTTTTTCACAAAATAAGAATGAAGATTTTTCAAATGATATAAAGTGTGACAGTGTGGCATTGCAAACATACCCTCTGATATGCAGGGTTATTACAGTTAACTAAAACTAAAACCATAAAAAAAATGTATTTCAGCTACATTGCAATTCAACATTTCTTATTTTCATTTAGCTTAACTAAAACTGAAATAAAAAATAACTAAAACTACAGACATATTACAAAACAAACTAAAAATGACAAAACAACAAAATTACTAAAAATTACTTTAAAATTAAAATGAAAATATAAAAATAAAAATTCTAAATATTAATAAAAACTATTATAGTATCTCAATTATACTAAAATGATACTGCTGATTTGCAAAAAAATGTTACCTAATTTTTTTGAGTTAAAAATATCCATTTTAAATCACAACAGTTTTTTTTTTTTTTTTTTCACAAATTAAGAAAGAAGATTTTTCAAATGCATGTACAGTTTAAGTTTTAATGACAAAAAAAGTAGTTCAATGTAGCATTTAACATACAATTTACTAAGGAGTGGAACAATATGTTTAAAAACTCCATTTAATGTAAAAGAACTTCACAAAATTACTTTTTTTTTTCACAAATTTTCTGTAATTTTTTTTGTCACTGTTTGAATGTAGTAAAACACCCACATATGTAGCAGAAAACATCTGGCTTTTTTTCTTTTTTTTTTCTTGTGTCACTGGCCATAATTCTAATCTTGAAATCAGGATAAGGCATATATTAAAGTGCCCCTATTATGCTATTTGAAAGGTTCATAATTTGGTTTTGGGAGTCCCCAGCAACAGGTTTACATGCAAGCAAGGTCAAAAAAACTTAAACTAAATTTACCTTATTTCGACTCTCAAATGATTAGTTCGAAGATTCCTCTTTCCAAACCCCTCCTTTGTGTGGGGCTACTCTGTTCTGATTGGTCCGATGACCCAGGCAGTCGTGATTGGTCTACTGCGTACAGCGCGTGTTGGAAACGGAACGTAGTGAAAAACCCAAACAATAATGGTATATGCGTTAGCCGAACACAGACATGGAGTACTGATAAATCCTTGCAGTTTGTAAACCAATGTATTGCTCCATCCTTTATCATGACTCCAAGTAATAAGAACAACAGACATTCTATATTATTAATTCTATATTAATCAACAAATTTCTAGACAATAGCAGGCCCACAGCTGATTAGCAGAACTATAGCGTGAGTTAGCCGGAGACTTACAGCGGCATTGAGTGTATACACAACACAACACAACACACACAAAACTACATATTTTGCACGCTCAGCAGAATATTAAAGCAACAATTATTAATCATACTTACAGGTTGTGATTCGAAGGAGCAAGCCGGTCCAAACAAACTGAATGTAGTACATGGGCGGGCAATATGCAAATGTGGTAACGTGTGCCGTGTTAACGTCACAGAAATGGGATTCAAATTTTAAACGACTCGTTTATGTGATTCAGAGTCGACTCTTTCTTTTGAGAGACAATAATTTTGTTTATGATGCACTTTCAGCTTTACAACTTTGCAGATTGTTTACATTCACATACAGCTATGTTACACACTGCATGAAAGGTAATTTTCAAAAATCCATAATAGGGGCACTTTAAAGTCATACATGTGAAAATAGGCTGAGAATTGAAAAAAAATAGTTGTAGTCTGGTAGAGAGGAAGAGATTTTCTGGTTTTGGCTCTGGTGTGTAACTCATACCGTACTCCAGGTCCAGCAAACATGTCTGACAGACGTTCTTCATCTTACTGCAGGTCTGACACACCTCAGTCTTCTTAAAGCGCATCCGTACTCCAGGACACCAGCGGAAAACAGTGAAGGGACGTGCACATATCTGAAAAACATTTAAAAGACTTTGATTTAATAACACACCTAGCTACAATTCTTAAGATACATGCCTACTGTAGGGCTGGGCGATATGACGATATTATCGTATATCGACGATGTCTCGTAAGAATCGCGATGTTGATGTCAACAGTCAGGTAACAGACGATTATCGACATATCAAAAATGACAAATGATAAACCTAGCAAATTGCAAAAAATATTTTACATAGCCCCAGAGTCACCATACAGGTCTTTTTGCATGCAAGAATGAAGGGCTTAGGTAGACGATATTATCGGATATCGCGATATTTTTAAAGGCAATTATCGATAAGATATTTTTGACATATCGCCCAGCCCTAGCCTACTGTATAACCAAACATCAGATCGTGAGCTCACCTTGCATTCCTTGCCATACTTTTCCTTAGTCTGCAAAAACAAAATATAAACAAATAATTATAACATGAAAAGCTTCACGTTTAAATTGATATTTTTAAATTACCCAAGAGTGACAAAAACAGCAACAAAAAAAAGCTTTCACTCTTTGCAGGTAACTTAAAAACTGAAATCACTTACCATGCGAATGTATGGATTTTCCCCGAGACATGTTTGACAGAGAATAGGGAAGTCCTGGAGTGAAAAAAGAAAAGAAAAAAACGTGAAAATCAGGACAACAAATGACCTTTGACAAAATAAAATATAACAAAATAAAATATCTGCTAGCAGCTAGACAAAATAATAAATATATCATAGCTAGATATAATCCAGAGGACCTTTACATCATTGTTATATTTGGCCATTTTGTCCAGCTGTAAAACTTTCTCTATGTTAAAGCATTATCTATTATAGAGATAACAGTACGACTTTCTATAAATCAATTTGAATTGTGAAAAGTCCTATACAAACTAAATTTGGCAAAGGCTGTGTTGTATAAACATATGACAAGCAACCTATAAAGCGTTTTTATCGCATGAGTTCAGGCTTTTAAATGTCCAGTGGTATAACCTGATGATATTCATTAATGAAAGTCAAAATAATTGTAAAAAAAAAACTTTTATCATGGAAAATACTTTTGAAAACTTTTTTGAAAATAATTATTAAGATGAGGACAATCATGTGCATTCAATGTGTACGCAAAACTCACTTTTTCTTCATCACTAAATTACATCAAAATGTTGAAACTGATATACAAATCATTCAAAAACTGTATGAAATCAGCGCAAATACAAATATTACATTTATAAGAACTTGGCACATGCATTTAAAAATAGCTTTTATATCAGATAAGCTTTTATCGTGTCAAATGTTGACCCATTTCCAGCAATAAGTGCTTTGCTGTATAAATTCCTGATCTCTCTAAACTGCTCCCTCAACAAGTTCTACCATGTCATTCACCTCATTAGAGGAGCTAAAGATAGTTTTAGCAATCACAGCAGCACTGATATCTGCTGAAGGAGAGAGAGCTGGCATTCTGGATCCTCTATGACTTTATCGCTCAGAAAGGGATAGACTTTCTGATCACTGCTAAAACCAAGTAGGGGTAATTGCAGGCTGGAGCAGTGGGCATGGCGAAATGAAAGGTAGGGTGTGGATAAAGGTCTTTCTTTCTGGTTAGGGTTAGGGGTTAGTTTCTGTTGTAGCAATCACCTTTCGGCAAGCCCATTACTCCAACCTGCAGCTACCCCTGTCTCGCTGAAACAGTTTCTAGTGTGCAGGACATTCAAGGAAGCCAGTTCTCATAACAGGTCATAACACGTGACAAAGCCATTGTCTGGATGTTTTAACAGAACAGCATGTGCTGACATTTGGTACATCTAAAATCAGCTGTCTGTAAATAATGTCATGAAGAAGACACTCTGATGTATTCAATGGAACAGCTGGATACATGGGATATATAAAGCCTTCTTAGACATCGCAAACATGAAATGCACATTGGCTTTAATAACTAACGTTAACAATTAAATTAGCAGTTTGTTGAATCACAATGAGTGACATTCCTGGCGTGACCTTCTTTTTGACATTTTATAGATTTTTGATAAGCTTTTTGACAACGTTTTTGTTTGTTTGTTTCTCACTTTTGCCAAGTGGTTACGTGAGAATAAAAAATAAGTAAACAAGCTTTTATCATAATGCCAAAAAGCATCATAACACTCATTACTAATATTTGACACTTATGTAAAGATATTTGTAGAAAAATATTTGAAACTGATATTAAGACCTTCATTAATCAAAATGCCTCTGTAAACTTCATTAATGGGTTATTTAATATTCTAATACACACAGCAGACAGCAATACAGCAGCAGAGTGCGCGAATTATTTCTCACTTTCCATAACTGTCAGAAATGTGTCGTCAAAATCTCTGTCTTTCAATAAGCGAAGACACAGACACATTTCTGAAGCAGTCTGCAGTGTGTTACGAGTTTGATCATGACTAAAACATACCGAATCTTCCCAGTTCTGTCTGTTGTAGGTGTTTGAGCCCAGGGACGTCGCCATAATCCACGCACGCACGAAACGACGTCACGACGTCACGCATCCTCTTTACAAAGCTGTTCTTGGAACAAGATTGTATGTAATACTAAAACCAATAAAGTACTATGAAACTGATAAAAAATAAATAAATAAACAGATGTTTTATATCAGTGGTTTATTAAAAAATAAATAACGTAATTTTGTATACAGAGTACTGGGTGGAATTTTTTTTAGTGCAATTGTGTGTCTAAACTGTATCAACTTTTATTTTAGGACACGTAAATATTTGAATTAATTATATAATTCTTTTCAAATAATTCTATTTTTTGCTCACAGGCGTGCTGGTCTATACATTAACCCAATTTTGTATTTAAATGCAATAATAATACTAATAATTATTAAAAAAATAAAAAAAAACGAATGAAGAAGCACACTTAATCCAAGCTAAGTGAGCACATGTATAGTGTACTGCTTGGATAATAAACTGCATGTCTTTTCTCATTTTTAAAATATATAGAAATATAAAATATTTTTTTTATTGATTTGATTGACAGTTTTAATTGATTCTTTCCTATGCAGTTGTAACAGAACGTGTAAATTGGAAATAAATGGTTTTTGTCCCATGACTATTTACATGAAACAAACCTATAATTGAATTTTCATAGCCCTGAAAGAAAAACCGCTTTAACCAACTCTTCATCATCCATAAATCATATTTAATTTTAATCATGTACATCTCTTACATGGAAAATTTACATTTATCATTACTGTCACGATAATGTATTTGAGTACAAGTGAGTCATTTTATGAGTGCACTTTTGTTTGTCACACACATGACAGTTGATTTGGCTTACAGGTCATTTCACACACAAGATAAATCTTGAATAAAATAAACAATAAAAACAACCTGTGCATAATAAACACACAATTACAATGAACATGAAGCAGCAACCATCAATGAAATACAAGGACACATGTGGAAAGCTCCTGTATTCTGCTATGCTGTTACAGCATAATGATATGAGACACATCACATCCATTATATTACACCTGAAAACACCTGCCATTCAAAGCCTTCACATAAATAAGCAACACAATTAGTTGTTGTTTGTGCTAAGAATGTAAGCTGTCTTAAAGTCAACATTTAAGATGAGGAAAGCATCATATAGACAGCATATGGCTTATATAGGTACATACTGTAATCACACAGGCTGTGTTTAAACTCAACGGACCTTATTCATGAAACACAAGCAAAACTAATTTGAGTAAATCATTCATAAAAACAGATTTATGAACCATTTCCACAGACATTTTGTAAGGCGGTATTCTTTGTAAAGCTGCTTTAAAATAAGTTCTATACAAATATACAGAATTATATTTAAAATTGAACTCAATTGAACTCGAATCAAGGACCAATAACAGTCATTTTCCTAAAATACAAAACTTTCCTTTTTTATTTAATTTACATCCTGTTAATAAAGAGTCCAGGAAAAGGCTTCAGAATATTAAAATATCTACTGGAAGACAAAATATTGAAATATATTTCCCACTCTAAATCTAGTGTGGAGTGTGTGCTTCACCCTTCATGTTGATTGTGAGGTACGGTACAAAATTATTGTACAAATTTATATATATATATATTTGTTTTGTTTTTTTTCCTCTTTCATCAGCAACACTCAAATGCAGCTGATGTCCATTAATAAGGCACATTTTTCCCTGAGACTGTATATAATATTTCCCATACACAATGTGAGATCATTACAAGATACAGTCACCGCCGCTGAAGCGGTAGTTCAATTTAAAAATTGTATATAAAGGCCACAAACTTTTTTGCTATATTAAAGGAATTGTTTGCTAAAAACTTACTCACCCTGAGGTCATAGAAGATGCCGATGAGTTTGTTTCTTCATGGGAACCGATTTGGAGAAATGTAGCATTACATCACTTGCTCACCAATGGATCCTCTGCAGTGAATGGGTGCCGTCAGAATGAGAGTCCAAACAGCTGATAAAAACATCACAATAATCCACACGACGTCTCTCCACAAACATATGAGTCTCACAAACATGCAGCTTTCCGCTTTTGTTAATTGGTGGACTGGAGTGGTGTGGATTACTTGTGGATTATTGTGATGTTTTTATCAGCTGTTTGGACTCTCATTCTGACGGCACCCATTCACTGCAGAGGATCCATTGGTGAGCAAGTGATGTAATGCTACATTTCTCCAAATCTGTTCCTATGAAGAAACAAACTCATCTACAACTTGGACTGAGGATGAGTAAATTTTCAGCAAATTTAAGCAGAATAGCATGCTTGGCTTATCTACATCATCTCATTAGAAAAAAAAATACACTTAAATTAAAGAGGAACATTATTATGTCTTCAATAACAGCATTAGGTTTGTTTTTGCTCTTGGATTTCTCTTCCCTTTCTCTTAAAATAGTTAAAGGTAAAAATGATGGTGTCAAAATGTAGGGATGATTTCCTGAGGTGGAATCTTTAAAGCTGAAGCTGAGTGATGAAGCTTCGAGTAACAGCTGATCTAGAGTATATAATCTTATTCTGAAAGGCACATAAAACTGATGCTATGTCAGTTGACAACAAGCTCTGTCAAGTCTCTTATTTTGGACCAGCTCTATTCAGTCATGGGACCCATGTCAGCTCTGTTACTCTGTAATATCTGAGGCTCTTCCTCTGGTTTACATTTTGATGTTGGAGTAAAGCTCATCGATCAGCTTCCTGAAGTGGTTCCTGAGATCAGCGCGCTTGGCTTTCAGGGTGGGCGTCAAGAGGCCGTTTTGGATGGAGAACATCTCGGTGTGAAGAGCAATGTCCTTCACCTGAGAAGTGAAGATGATGAAAAAGCGGTCATCATTTATTAAATCACTTCTTTATGCATTTCAACGCACTCAAAAATATTTAGTCCTAAATGTAAGATTTATGTATTTGAACTGCTTATGCAATTTCCATTCATTTGCATTATACATAAACTGATAAACTTAATGTGTTACTGAAAATCGCTTGTTCCACAGACATATTTTATCCATATTCATACTTCTTAAATAAATATATGCAATTATTTTCACAATGAAAATAATTCAAAGTGCTTTAAAAAATGCATTTTAAAAATATGATTATCAGACAAGATGACGACGAAGAAGAACTGCTGCTGTAGCCTCAAGTTTTCGCAAGTTATTACACATGCACCTGAATAATTATGTATGAAAATATGTGTTACAATTATGAAAACGTTTTTATAATAAATTGCTGTCAGTACAATAGTACAGTACACAGAGTGCGGGTGTTTTTATATCACTGTATTTCTGAAGGAAACCGACTGTCTTCAGAAAATTGGATGTCATTTTCATTTAATCTTGCATGTAATGTCTGATAAAGCAGTGTTTTTTTGAGCGGAGCGCTGCTTTGTGTACAGCCGTTACCGGGGAAACCTTGATCTCTACCACTCCAACAGCGCCTCCTGCTGGCAGAGAATGAGTTTGCATATATATGCCGCCTGGGAAACACTGGACTATGGTATAAATAAATTCAACTGTATAACAGTTTCACTGCAATTCATGTTATAATATTAGAATTAAATAACAAAAAATAATACATATGCACTTATCTGTACATAGTAAATGCAGTTATTTTTAAGCGGTTGTTGACATCCTATCTAAAATGTGATTTAGCCAAAAAAAAACAACAATAACGTTACCACTCTGATATGTCTTGCAATATCCGTGCGTGCAAAGGTTCTGTGCGATCCTGTTGTTCAATATTCTCTGGGACTGATTCCGGCTCAAACTGATATAGCAATATTGACACCATCCTTAACTAAACTTGCCGCTTTGGCAAGGGGCGGGGCAGCACTGAAACACCGTCTAAGCTGTGACTGTCTAAGCCAATCACAACGCACTGGGACAGCTAACCAATCACATCACATTTAGTTTTTCAGAAGGCGGGCGTTCATCAAACCCCGAACTAATCGAGCCGTTTGTGCCAGACTGGGGAGAAAGGTATTGTAATAATGTAAATTATGTAAAAAAATAATGCGTTTTTCGAACCACCAAGCATGAGAGCATGTTCTAGTACACCCCCAAAACAAATTCAAGGCATTGTAAAAGAGCATAATAGGACCCCTTTAAATAAAATCAAATGCAAATAATTAATAATAAACTATACCATGATTGTTTGGAGTGCAGAAATCTTACTTGTTTCTTAGCAGTTTCATTTATGTATAACTGACAAATATGCAGCACAAATTAAGTTTATTAGTTTATGTTGAAACTGTATAATCCAAATGAATGGAAATGTTATATGCAATTAAAATACATAAATCTTACATTTAGGCCTTAATATTGTTTTTTATGTTTTATCAAGGCGAACCTCACCTGTTCAAAAGACTTCAGGCCACTTTCTTTACCCAGTTTGACAATGTCCTCCAGAATGGCTTTCTTCACCTCCTGAAAACACACAGACACATTATTCACACGAAACTTTGTGGTTTGTTAGATACTTACATTTTATTCAAGATCCGAATACACCAATGCATGCAACTCTCTGAAAAGTGTGGAAGTGAACAAAATGCACATGTAAGATCTGTCTTGACCTTATTTTTGCACAGCTCTTCATATGAGCCCTCTATGCCTCTCTTCTTGGCCCAGCCGGGCAGAAAGTCTGGATCAGGCACAATGATGGCTACCAGACAGGCCTGTGGAGAAAATGAGAGAACAATAAATAATAAATACATTTTCTGCCTCCATCTGTGTGTTGTTCTCTCTCTCCTCACCTGCAGACTGTCTCCATGTACGAAAGTCTGCGCCACAGCTTCACTCCTGATGTAAATGTTCTCGATCTTCTCTGGAGCGATGTATTCACCCTGAGCCAGCTTAAAAATGTGCTTCTTACGGTCCACAATCTTTAGAGTGCCATTCTGCAAAACAAAAATGGTGTGGTGGTTGTGTGTATATGTGCAGGTTTATGAGCACCATCTCTCTTCTTACAATATAAATATGGCAGGATTCAATTTAATTCTTTCACTAACTGAAAACTATCAAAATATTTCCATATAGTCCATTTAAATAATGGCATATTTTACATGAATGTAACCTGCTAAAAGGACCAGTAACTATTTTTTTTTTTTTAAATACAGCATTTATTATACACTATGTTAGAAAATTAGTTCATTTTTACAATTATGTTCAATCATCCAAAATTAGTAATATGCAAACTATTTTTTGTCAGTGATTGGGTGTTTTTTTTTTTATACATTACCATTCAAAAGTTTGGGCTCAGTAAAATTTTAACAAATTAATACTTTTATTCAGCAAGGACTTTTTAAATCCAAATTTGATCCAAAGTGACAGTAAAGGCTTTTATAATGTTACAAAAGATTTCCATTTCAAATAAATGCTGTTCTTTAAACTTTCTGTTCATCAAAGAATCCTGAAAAAAAATGTTTCACAGTTTCCACAAATATATTAAGCAGCAAAAACATTTTAGCATTGATAATAATAAATGATAATGATGAATAATAAATTCCTGAGCAGTAAATCAGCATATTAGAATAATTTCTGAAGGATCATGTGACACTGAAGACTGGAGTAATTATGCTGAAAATTCAGCTTTGCATCACAGGAATACATTACACTTAAATATATTCAAATATAAAACCGTTATTTTAAATTGTAAAAATATTTCATATTATTAAAGTTTTTACTGTATTTCTGATCAAATAAATGCAGCCTTGGTGAGTAGAAGAGACTTCTTTCAAAAACATAAAAAAACCCTTTCAAGTAGTTTAAATTCCACATGTAAGCATTTAATTAGCTGTATCATGTTTTTTTATTTATTTATAATGCACCAAAATTGTGGATCTATGTTCTTCATTTCCTAACTTAGAATAAAATGTGCTTGTGAACACAGAACGAGAGTTATCTATTAAACCGTTCTTACCGGCAACCACTTGCCAATGTCTCCTGTGTGAACCCAACCATCTTCATCAAGAGCTTCCTTCGTCTTCTCAGGGTCTTTCAGATACCCCTTAAAAACATTGGGACCCCTCACACACACCTGCCAAAAACAACACAAGAACTTGTCAAATTTGTGAAAGATCACATGCAAACACACAACTAACAACACACACATCAAGGTTATTAGTGTTAACTAAAACTAAAACCATGAAACAAAATAAATAAATATTATTTGAAACAAAATAAACCTTATTAACTAATTTTTTAGACTACTATTTTACACTACAATTGTTTTGTTATTAAAATAACTAAAACTAAACAAACTAAAACTAATAAATAAAAAATAATAAAAACTACAGATGTTTTTAAAAATAAATAAACTTTCAAATTAAAGTGAAAACAGAATATATAAAAATAAAATCTAACTCAAAATATTAACAAAAACTATAATAATGTCTCTCTTTTTTAAATAATTTGTCAACTTTTCCAAAGCATTAACAAGAAACTTCATACAACTGCAACATTTTGAATTTATTTCTCTCATTACCTCTTTCCACCACAATATATTAAAACGTTTTATTTAAAAAACTTCTTATTTAGTGTATATACAAACTTAATATACAAATTAAGTATACAGTATATTTAAATTATAGTATACATTTTCAAATATATATCCATATCAAAAATGAAGGAATAATTGAATTAATGAATAAATGTAAAATATAATAATAATAATATTTAAAATTATATATTAAAAACTAATAAAATAACAATTACAATCCTAATCTTTGATACAATGAATAAATGTAAAAACTAATAATAATATTTAAAATTATATATTAAAAACAAATAAAATAACAATTACAATCCTAATCTTTGATACATTCGTGATCTGTACATATAATAATATGACTATTAAATCATTACAATAGTATCTCATTTATATTAAAACAACACGGACACACACACCTCTCCCTCGCCTTTAGCGGCATAATAGTTCATCTCTGGCAGTGAACACACACACACCGTGAACACACACCCGGAGCAGTGTATGTCTAAATATGTCTAAATGTATGCATTTAAGTAATCAAACTGTACCTGGCAGCCCAATGCAGCTCGCAGGAAGGTGAGAACAGGTGCTGAAATGGGTGCCGCTCCAGTCAACATCATTCGAACGTGACCTCCAACACTGGCCTACAGGGGGCAGCAGAGACCCATTACTACTCTAAACATACCAGCTTTTCACACTACAACTGTTTCTAATTTTGTCAGCACAAAAGACACAGCAAGCACATTCTCAGGTCAATAAGCACCTGGACTTTCTTGAAGATGATCTTGTCCCAAACACTGTCCCTCCTCATGATCCCGCTCTTCATCTCGTTCTCTTTCCTCCTGAACGCAAACTCCAGGATGTGTCTCTTCAGGGGACTGTTGGCCTGTCCGTAGATCTACGAGAGGGTTTCACTACATTACTACTACACGAGAGCATCTCACACATAAAAATACTACGAGAGGAAAGACATGAATGAGGTGAAAGATATCAAATAAGTTGTATTTTAAATCAATAAAGAACTATATTACTAATCCAGTACTACTATTGTGCTGTAAAATAAAAAAATGACTTCAATTATAATAATAATAATAATAATAACAACAACAATAAATTATTATTTTTATTATTATTATTCAAAATATTTTATTTTAATATTATTTTAATTATACAAATGAAATCGATCAATAAATATATTACAATTGCATTAAATCTACAGTACTATAAAATGGGGCTATTTATTATTATTATTATTATAAAATTATTGTTATTATTATTAATATTTGAATTATAAAATTAAATTAAACTATAAAAACAATCTAATCGCAATAATACTATTTGTACTACTAAATAAAATGAGTATTAAAACTACTAAATTTAATTTGACAAAAAAAAAATTACAATATTAATTTTGATGGCACTCTTAATTTCTTTGCTTTCAAACGTTAAACCATAGAGCTATTATTTTGGCGGGAAACCGCTGGGAGAGATTAAAGCTTCTCTTTTGTTAATAACAGATTTATAACCGATTTTGTATAACCAGAGTTGGCGTTCGTGTGGAGCAGCATTTACTGAAACGCATGTATTTTAAATGTATTTGAAAACACAGCCATTTTTTCCCTCTGATTTACACATTCCTGTTTGCTGCAGGTTTAATCTAGTTTCTGTGATCACTCGCAGGTTCACAGGCTCTTACATATCAATGTATGCTCACCTTGTCAAACATGCGGTTCAGCAGACGAGGAACCACAGGAAATACGGTGGGCTTCAGGGTCGTGAGGTCATCCATCAGAATTCGAATGTCACCCTGGAAGTATCCGATACGTGCGCCGTGCATCAGAATCACACCCTGGGAGTGTGGAAACAGCGTCAGTGGACATGAACGGTCATGAGGTGTAACAAGCAATGCACCATTTTAACACCCTAAATAATGTGTTTATTGAAAAAAAGCTCAAATAACTTGAAAGCACCCTGCACAGACCTGTACGACTCTCTCAAACATGTGTGCCAGGGGGAGGTAGGAGATGTGCACGTCCTGAGGACCAATGGGGCAAGAGGCCTGCAAGACAAGAGGTGAAACCAAATGGGAATCTCTCTAATTAGTCATTTAGCTGATGCTTTTATCCTAAATATTATGAAAACAGTAACATATTACAGGTCTAGTCTCCCTGGTGCATCACTTTGTTCAAATGTAAATCACTGATTGATTATAAAATATTTTTTAATGTAACAATAAAAGAAATTACTACATTTAATTATAAAATAAATGATTAAATTATAATTTATCAAATTAAAATGCAAATAAAAATACACTTATTTCAACACATATTACACAGTGTAAATTAGCATTCTTTTCTCATTACAGTATTAAGAATCGGGGATGAAATGTGCTTTGTCATGAAAATATAATGCAAAAAAAAAAAAAAGTGTTCTCAAAGCATTTTTTGTTTTGTTTTGTTTTTTCAGTTTCAGCCAAAGAGTGATTAAAAATAGTTACAAATTGTACTGTAAAATAAAATAATGGTAAAAAATTATTAATATTATTCGGATTAAAAATGTTTTTATTTTATTATGAATTATAGAAATTAAACAAATCATTAAAGAAATATATTACTATTGCAATAATAAACCAATTATGCACAACAGGATCGAATTAGTCACTTCAATTTAATTATAAAAATAAATTATAAAATTAAAATGCAAATAATAATAATTTCAACAAATATTACACAATATAAATAATATGGCATTTCTTGTCATTAAGAAGTGGGGATTAAATGTGCTTAACTGTCATGAAAATAAACAACTAAAATATATTCCTAAAAAGTGAAAATGTGCATTCTGCTTGCTAAATGCATTTGAAGTTGTGTGATTATAGGGCTATTATTTGAGACTGTATTTACCTTTGTGACGTAGATGAAGGCAGAAGAATTAGACACTATGTTTCTGTGGGTGAGCATCGCTCCTTTAGGGTTTCCTGTGAGAAACCAAACGAGAAATGTTGTGTCCATCATGGCACTCAATTCACATGTCGTCTGAAATCCTCTTTCAAATTGATTTTACAAACAAGAATTTGGAGTGCTACAAGAGACATTTGCATTTATACATTTGGCAGACACCTTTATTCAAAGGACATTGCATCGCACTGAAGGCAAATGTACACACTGACATCGATTCATGCATTCTCTCATGATCTTAGCGTTACTAGCGCCTAGAATGAAGTAACCAATAAAAACATCATACCTGTGGTTCCACTTGTAAAACAAATAATAGCCAAGTCATCAGGCTGAGGGGGCTGCAAATATAGTAAATAAATATTAAGAATATAAATAAATGCAAAGACTTTTTACAGAAACAAACCTTTTATAGTTATAAAATATAACATACACTGGCAAACTGAAAAAGGAACAACAGTACTAACCACAGGATGCTGTCGATGAGCCTTGCCGATATTCTGTAAAGGAAGGGAAACTTATTTCAATAAATGATGGAGACAGAGGAAGCTCAGTGAAAGAGGAAGCAACTGCAGGCGTGAATGAGGTTTGTGTTTGCGGTAAAGACTGAACTGCAGAATGACAGCAATCAAACACAAGCCAGTAGCACATCAAACTCAGAAAGTTCATCGTGTAAAGTAGGATTTCCCAAACAGAGGTTCACGAGCTGATGAAATGCTAATTAAACAATAAAAATGTCAAATTCAAATAATTCATATGTAAATAATTTAAGCAATAATAATAATAATAATTTAAAAATAAAAAACACTTAAGCAAATTAAATCATAAAAATGTAGTATTAAAATATATAATATCAAACAAAAAACTACAAATTTAATTATAAAAATGTCAAAACAATAAAAAAAAATAATAAAATAAAATAAATACGTAATATTTAGCTAAAAATATACTAAAAATGTAATTATAAAAACGTAATATTAAAATAAATAATACAAACAAATAAAAAACACTTAAGAAATTTAATTAAAACATAAACATGTAATATTAAAATAAACATAATATTAAACTAAAATTTACTTAAAATTTAAAATGTTAAAATAATAAAAAATTAAATAAAAACATAATACAAATGAAAAGAAATACAAAAAATAAAAAATAATTACTAAAATTATTTAATCATAAAATGTCATATTAAATTAAATATCAAAACAAAAACACTTAAGCAATTTAAATCATAAAAATGTATATTAAAATATATAAATAATATTAAAATAAACACAAAAAACAACAACCTAATTAAATCATAAAAATGTTATATTGGTATAAATAAAATAAAAACAAATCAAAATGAAACACTAAAAAAAAACTAAATTTGAAATAAATTTGTACAAATATTTTATTTGTTTACCTGCATGTCATGTGACCAGTAACCGTCATCAAAGAACAGAGAACATGCAGATATGTTGTTAAATTATTGAAACATTAACTGATTCATATTAATATTATTATTTTTTTTTAATATTTATTTGAAATACTCCTGAGAATTTACGTCAAAAGCTAATTACTAAAATTATTTAATCATAAAATGTAATATTAAATTAAATATCAAAACAAAAACACTTAAGCAATTTAAATCATAAAAATGTATATTAAAATATATAAATAATATTAAAATAAACACAAAAAACAACAACCTAATTAAATCATAAAAATGTTATATTGGTATAAATAAAATAAAAACAAATCAAAATGAAACACTAAAAAAAAACTAAATTTGAAATAAATTTGTACAAATATTTTATTTGTTTACCTGCATGTCATGTGACCAGTAACCGTCATCAAAGAACAGAGAACATGCAAATATGTTGTTAAATTATTGAAACATTAACTGATTCATATTAATATTATTATTATTTTTTTTATATTTATTTGAAATACTCCTGAGAATTTACGTCAAAAGGGTTCAGCTGACCAAAAACGTTTGGGGAACCCTGGTGTAAAGCAAGCAAGTTCCAGGAAAAACTATTAAAAGTAAGTATAACAATTGTACAGCAACAAAGATCTAAACAACGTCAAATGTTTTGCCATGTAATCATGAGTAATTGCTAAATTATGATGATTTACATAAAACCACTTCTGAAATGCTAACAAACATTTCCAAAAGTTCCTTTTTTTTGGATATGGTACTCTATGGTATTCTTTAAAGTTAATACTATGGTACATGAATATGATATTCATACAGTTCAAACAATTCCATAACAGTAACATAATACTTTTTTTTAAATAAGTTAGTATGTTTGAAGGACTTTCTATAAATAGCAGCTGAAGTGGGTTCAGCTGACCAAAAACGTTTGGGGAACCCTGGTGTAAAGCAAGCAAGTTCCAGGAAAAACTATTAAAAGTAAGTATAACAATTGTACAGCAACAAAGATCTAAACAACGTCAAATGTTTTGCCATGTAATCATGAGTAATTGCTAAATTATGATGATTTACATAAAACCACTTCTGAAATGCTAACAAACATTTCCAAAAGTTCCTTTTTTTTGGATATGGTACTCTATGGTATTCTTTAAAGTTAATACTATGGTACATGAATATGATATTCATACAGTTCAAACAATTCCATAACAGTAACATAATACTTTCTTTTTTTTTATAAGTTAGTATGTTTGAAGGACTTTCTATAAATAGCAGCTGAAGTGTCAGTGTGCTCTGAGGGCAAGCGTTCAGTAATGCAGGTCACCCAGTTACCACAGCTGATCCATGATCCGGGTCACAGCAAGACAAACAAACCCCACCAGACACAAACACACGCATCGACCGCATTCACTGGGGTTATGCAAAGATTTGAGCAGACAATCTGCGGTTTATTCACCTCTGCGTCTTTCAGACTGATGATGTCGATGCCGCACTGCTGTGCTCTGCTAACCAAATCAGCGGCAAAGTTTTCGATGAGGATCAGGGTTTTGACTGTGTGCTGTCTGCCCGAAACACAGTCCAACAGCAGCTTGGCCTTCTCAGGTACGTCACATACGACTGTAGAGATACAGGCTGCAAAACGCACACAAACACATGTAGTGTGTTAATAAAAAAAATAAGAAAAAAATAAGAAAAACACCCTCTTGATCTTCAAGCTGAATACTTAAAGTTAGGAATCCCTAAATCTAATAGTGACCTAGCAAACACCACTAAAAAGACAACAGGGACATCCTGTAAGACACATATCTGCATGCATACTAAATCAATGACTAATAAACAAACAAACTTAATCTAAATACACTATCTCAAGATAAAATTGCATGAAAAATTGACATACCTTTTTCAAGGATGTAGCCTATTGCTTCTGTGCCCAAGGTGTCATACAGAGGAACTGATATCAGAGAGTAAGTGTAGCAGGCCAGCTCTGAAATCGTCCACTGAAGAAAGATTTCTGACATTAGTGACAAAATATTTGCAATCTCGAAAGTTCGAAGATGAACTGCACAATGCGGAAACACACACATTTGTTCATTGTAATCTGTGGGTCACACATTCAGAGTCCCCCTCAAGACAGGGGATTTTAACATTGTCATTTCAATCTAAATTGAAATTAAAGATTAATTTTTATCTTTTAAAAGTGAAGTGTGTCATATCTGCACCATTACCAAACGGAATTGCAAATAATGCTTTAAAAACTTTTTTTTTTCCCGCAGTTGGTCGTACAAATACTCAAAAAAATTTTAATATAGAAAAAAAGGATTTAGAGAAATGTAGCATTACATCACTTGCTCACCAGTGGATCTTCTGCAATGAATGGGTGCCGTCAGAATGAGAGTCCAAACAGCTGATAAAAACAAATCCATCATTAATCCGTTTTTAGCTTCAAACTGTTGCTTCTGGACAAAATACCATAATCCATAATAATGCTTCCTTGAGTGAAAAAGTACATCACCTGTTGTCTCTCACATCAAAATCCACTGACATATTGGTTTAGAACTGTTTTGGCTTGTTTTGACTTGTAAACGGTTCTTGATCTGTACATATTTCGGTAACACGTTACAATAAGGTTCATTAGTTGACATGAGTTAACTACTTTAGTTAACATGAACTAAGAATGAACAATACTTCTTACAGCATTTATTACTCTTAGTTTTGGAAGTGAACTCTTATAATGTAAGTGGATGGGAATCACAGCTTTGAGAGTCAAAAAAACCTGTTGTCTCTCACATCAAAATCCACTGACATATTGGTTTAGAACTGTTTTGGCTTGTTTTGACTTGTAAACGGTTCTTGATCTGTACATATTTCGGTAACACGTTACAATAAGGTTCATTAGTTGACATGAGTTAACTACTTTAGTTAACATGAACTAAGAATGAACAATACTTCTTACAGCATTTAATACTCTTAGTTTTGGAAGTGAACTCTTATAATGTAAGTGAATGGGAATCACAGCTTTGAGAGTCAAAAAAAACATACACAAACAAAACCAAATTAAACCCTGCGGTTCATGACGATACGTTGATTTGTAAAGACACTAAACGATCGGCGTTTTTAGCTTCAAACTGTTGCTTCTGGACAAAATACCATAATCCATAATAATGCTTCCTTGAGTGAAAAAGTACATCACCTGTTGTCTCTCACATCAAAATCCACTGACATATTGGTTTAGAACTGTTTTGGCTTGTTTTGACTTGTAAACGGTTCTTGATCTGTACATATTTCGGTAACACGTTACAATAAGGTTCATTAGTTGACATGAGTTAACTACTTTAGTTAACATGAACTAAGAATGAACAATACTTCTTACAGCATTTATTACTCTTAGTTTTGGAAGTGAACTCTTATAATGTAAGTGGATGGGAATCACAGCTTTGAGAGTCAAAAAAAACATACACAAACAAAACCAAATTAAACCCTGCGGTTCATGACAATACGTTGATTTGTAAAGACACGAAACGATCGGTCTGTGCAAGAAACTGAACAGTATTTATATCGCGTCTTCTTCTTCTTGCTTTACGGCGGATCGCACCCTTATAAGTGCATTACCGCCACCTATCTCTCAAATGGACCATTGACACTCTATCTACAATCTCAGTTAGGAGTGTCAATAGTCCATTTGAGAGATAGGTGGCGGTAATGCACTTATAAGTCTGCGATCCGCCGTAAAGCAAGAAGAAGAAGAAGACACGTCACACGCCGGCTGTCGAGGTCGCGCTCAGGACAGTTCAGACAGTTCAGACATTGCAGTGCATCAGAGGTAAAAAACGATATAAATACTGTTCAGTTTCTTGCACAGTTTTCTCGTTTCGTGTCTTTACACATCAATGTATCGTCACGAGCCGCAGGGTTTCATTTGGTTTTGTTTGTGTATGTTTTTGGTTTTGTTTGTGTATGTTTTTTTTGACTCTCAAAGCCGTGATTCCCATCCACTTCCATTATAGGACTGACAGACTGCAACGGTTTGAGTTAAAATCTTCGTTTGTGTTCTACTGAAGAAACAAAGTCACCTACATCTTGGATGCCCTGGGGGTAAGCAGATAAACATCAGCTTTTCATTTTAGGGTGAACTATCCCTTTAATGTTAATGCCAACATTTACTAATGCATTATTAAAATCAAAAGTTGTGCATGTTAACATTAGTTAATACACTTGAATTAACATGAACTAACAGTGAACAACTGTATTTTCATGAACTAACATTAACAAAGATTAATAAATACTGTAATAAATGTACTGTTCATTGTTTGTTCATGCTAGTTAATACATTAACTAATGGAACCTTATTGTAAAGTGTTACCCATATTTCTCTCCTGATTCAGACAAGACTTTCTTTACTGGAGAAAGCAATATTATGTATAGAGGACTCGTATTTAGCCCGGAAGCGACAATTTGAAGTTAAAAACTCATTAATTATGGATTTGTTTACAAACTTTTCACTTCACAAGATGTTAATTAATGGACTGGGCTCGTGTGGATATTTGTGGATTATTGTGATGGTTTTATCAGCTGTTTGGACTCTAATTCTGACGGCACCCATTCACTGCAGAGGATCCATTGGTGAGCAAGTGATGCAATGCTACATCTCTCTAAATTCAGTGAAGAAACAAACTCATCTACATCTTGGTTGGTCTGAGAGTGAGTACATTTTTTCTGCAAATTTTTAATTTTGGGTGAACTATTCTTTTAAGATGAATTATATTATTGATTTAAATCTGGTCAAAATCTAAACAAGTGTAAAGATGCATTTGGGTAATAAATCACATATTTAGTAGCTCTGACCTCTGGTCTGTTCTGAGAGAAGATGCCGATGTAGGGTTCTCTGTCCTTCGAGTGTCCTTTGTGCAAAAATGCTGATCCCAAATTCTCTGCTCGCTCAATCACCTGATGAAGGGGAAATAACAAATAACTTAACCAAACCAGAAAAAAACGACTTGTTAAATGCAGTTCACTGTGCACAAGGAGGAAGGAGAAATTAAAGCAAAAGATCCATATCAACCATAAACTTATTTCTTTAAATAGTTTAAATTAAATTCCAATTCAAAGAACTTAATTTTTCCATTAGGAACTTCATATGTTAAAGGTTATCAGTGCATGCATACAGTATCACGTGCAATCTATGTAGCTTATTAACAAGAAGCAAAGTGAGGAATGTAAATTTGACACTGCTTCAGCAGTTAAACAGGTTCCCATAAGCCCTTTTTACAGTTCGACCCACCTGTGCAAGTGCACACTTTACAACCATACCAGAAACCTGCACTTAAGAGGTCTGAAATCCAAATCCAGCTTCTCTACAGGTGTGCGTCAGATGCACTGATTACATGACACACAGATTAGGCATTTTGAAAGAACATAATGTCTCGCTGTATGAATTACTTCACAGGTTTTACAGCATGCTAGATGTTAGTTATGTTACGTTTTTATGAAATCACCCAGTGCACCAGGTAACTTATTAACTTGAGAGCTAAGACAACAGTAAATGTGAGCTATAATAAATCCCAACGCTCAACAATAAAGATGGGCGGATGGTGTGGCACCAGTGTGAGAGACGGGGCAGTTCTGCATTTGTACTCTTGTGTCTTAAAACACTTCCGTTTTCTTTGATGGATTTAACATTGTGAATTCTGCTGATTTAAAAGTCACAGAGGTCAAGTTATTGAATAATATGAATTTAGTACATTATCTGCACTCTTAACTTTTAATTATAACCTTAACATTTAACAAGAAATCTAACAAAATTATTTCTAAATAAAAAATATAAATATGTTAAAATACAGATGCATAATTTCCAAATATTTTTGCAAAATATGAATTTAATAAATTATCTGCTTTCTAATTATTAATGATAACCTTAACATTTAATAAGAAATGTAAAGGAAAAATTATTTCTAACATAAATATGTAAAAATGTAAAAATATCTTAGTGGTTATGGAATGCCAAACCTGACAAAATTATAAATATATATATATATAAATAAATATACAAAGAAATGTAAAAAAATATTATTTATACTTTTATCTCCTTATTTATGTATATTTTCTTTATTTAGACGTATGTATTTATTTACATATTTATTTCTATATTTATTTCCACATTTATTTATTTCTACATTTCTTTGTCCGTAGGGTAATGAGGAGGGCGTGTTTTTCCTCAGGAATAATAATCGAGCCAGATTAGGGGAGTTGTAAGCTTTGAGGCCACAGTGACACCTACATTAAGCCACGTTAAGTGTTTTAGAATGTCCCAAAACCGTGCAGCACTGACTGTATTTCTTTATACTTGAGTCCAAGTTCAAAATAAAACTCTATGAACCGCTCCATTGTGAACGCACAGAGCTGTATGAACCACTGCAAGTGTTTGTCCGAACTCAACTGGTTTTGAGAGAGAACGAAAGTTTTTCGGAGGAGTGCAAAAGTTTTGCGAGAGATTTGAAAAATATGTTTTCCTTCCACCCCGTATCTTTCCCACCAACATGTATGTCCCTTTAGGGGTTCCGTAGTATACATACTGTTAGGTGATTTAACCCGTGATTAGGGGTGTAACGATTCACTCGTTTTCTCGATGCATCGATTACAAACCCTGACGATGCAATGCATCGATCTTGAAACATGGATTTTTGAATCGTCGATTTCGGACATTAATCGATTTAAAACACTAAGAATCGAATTAATCGCAATTTCTATAGCGATTCAATGCTTTCAAAATATATATACACATTAAATTACTACAAGCAGAAACTAATGGAGACCTTGAACAGTGTTCGTGCCTCGCATCTCTCCTTCACGCGCTCTACTATTTACCGCCTGCAGGGACTGTCACAGGTTTGCTTCAATGGCTCTCAGTCATACCGACGACGACATTACCTAAGCAGTCGAAGGCTGCGCATTTATTGCATGGACAGAGCAAAAATGTAAGTGTCTAAAGCATACGCACAGTTCCATTGAATGATAAATGTGTTTTAACAATATCCTTCAACCGAATGTACGAAGTAAACTTAAAATAACCACAGCAAGCATTAACAACAACCTTGAAATAAGAGCGCAATGTTTATCTGATAATCATGTAAGTAGGTTCGTTGCTATAGCAAACAGACTTCTGGCGCGTTTTCTTTCAAAATCATCATTCACCGATGGAGAGGAAAAGTTAACTACTATAGCAGTTTATTTTATGAAAATGAGATAAAGAATTAAGTTTTCGCACTGAAAGAGAAGTGATCTCGCGCTCATAGACGTGCCAGGCTATATCTGCAGCTAAACTGAATAAAAAGCAGAATGAACTGAAACGTTAAGACAATAAACACAATAAATAAATACAATTTATGAATGATGCAGTGCTAATTGACATATAATTTATTACAGTAGCCTACAGAATCTATAAAGTATATATTTCATATTTTATTTTATTATTCTGTGCAGAAAATTGAAATTGTTTGTAGTATATAAAACAATCATAAAATTGCCATTAGGAAAAAATTATAGATTACAAATGATTGATTATTGTCCAGAAGTGTATTTGATTTCTTATAGCAAATTCAAAGTAA
>NW_015547838.1:430183-453678 GCF_001515605.1 Sinocyclocheilus anshuiensis | reverse complement strand
TTTACATAAATTTCTACATATGCCATGTCATGCCATAGCATCATTAAACTAGCATCTAACAATAGACAAAAATGTTGGTTTTTTTCGAACCTATGGTTCTGTAACTATAAAGGCTGCTGTGTAATTTGCCCCCTGACTAAGCATTTAAAGAATTTAGGGGAAGCATTTAAATAATTCTGTGAATGCACTTAAAGAATGCAGAATCGAATCGAATCGAATCGTTGTGAATTTGCAAAAATCGTTCTTGAATCGAGGTTTGCTTCAATGGCTCTCAGTCATACCGACGACGACATTACCTAAGCAGTCGAAGGCTGCGCATTTATTGCATGGACGGAGCAAAAATGTAAGTGTCTAAAGCATACGCACAGTTTCATTGAATGATAAATCTGTTTTAACAATGTCCTTCAACGGAATGTACGAAGGAAACTGTTAAAATAACCACAGCATTAACAACAACCTTGAAATAAGAGCGCAAAGTTTATCTGATAATCAGATGCATGAAAGTAGCGTTCGTTGCTATAGCAAACAGACTTCGGGTGCGTTTTCTTTCAGAATCATCATTCGCCGATGGAGAGGAAAAGTTAAATACTATAGCAATTTAATTTTATGAAAATTAGATAAAGAAGTTTTCACACTGCAAGAGAAGTGATCTCGCGCTCATAGACGTGCCAGGCTATATCTGCAGCTAAACTGTATAAAAAGCAGAATGAACTGAAACGTTAAGACAATAAACACAATAAATAAATACAATTTATGAATGATGCAGTGCTAATTGACATATAATTTATTACAGTAGCCTACAGAATCTATAAAGTATATATTTCATATTTTATTTTATTATTCTGTGCAGAAAATTGAAATTGTTTGTAGTATATAAAACAATCATAAAATTGCCATTAGGAAAAAATTATAGATTACAAATGATTGATTATTGTCCAGAAGTGTATTTGATTTCTTATAGCAAATTCAAAGTAAGAGATAAGAAAAGATTTTAAAAAAAAAATAATAATAATAATAATACATACATACATAAAATTATTAAATTTGACATTTCTGTCACTTCTGAAATGATGGCTACGCCCCTGGTGTGACAAAATGTTAGCCTATACATAATACTTTTAAAGCTCTTTTTTTACATAAATTTCTACATATGCCATGTCATGCCATAGCATCATTAAACTAGCATCTAACAATAGACAAAAATGTTGGTTTTTTTCGAACCTATGGTTCTGTAACTATAAAGGCTGCTGTGTAATTTGCCCCCTGACCAAGCATTTAAAGAATTTAGGGGAAGCATTTAAATTATCCTGTGAATGCACTTAAAGAATGCAGAATCGAATCGTTAATCGAATCGAATTTAATCGTTCTTAATTTGCAAAAATCGTTCTCGAATCGAAAACCTATGAATCGTGAATCGAATCGATTCGCTGTCTACCCAAAGATTCACAGCCCTACCCATGATATAAGATTTTGGCCATATTGCCCATCTAAGTCATTCATCCCACTATCAATAGGCAGGTCATGTAGCCTACAGTACACTTCTTGTATTTTGTTTGGGCACCACAAGGTGTCACTGTGGCCTCAAAGCTTACAACTCGCCTACACTGGCTTGATTACTATTCCTGAGGAAAAACACGCCCTCCTCATTAGCCTACGGACAAAGAAATGTAGAAATAAATAAATGTCTACATAAAAGAAAAAATAAATAAAATGTGGAAAAAATAAAAAATAAACAAAAAAGGAAATAAAAGTATAAATAATTATTTTGTTTTTTGTTTTTTACTTTTCTTTGCATATTTATTTATATATTTATTTATTTTACATTATTACATTTCTTTGTATATTTTTTATATATTTTTTTATTTGTAATTTTGTCAGTCTTGCCATTCCATAAGTGGTATTTATTTATTTTACATTATTACATTTCTTTGTATATTTTTTATATATTTTTTTATTTGTAATTTTGTCAGTCCTGGCATTCCATAAGTGGTGAGGTTAGTGAAAATATCAGAAGACTTACATAATTACAAAAGCATGTATCAATTACAAAAAGTATGGATTAAAACAGAAACAGATATGGAAGCAGAAATATCAACCTACCTCTGAGTATGAAAGCCATTCATACGGCTGCTTTGGTTTTCTGGATCCCAGACAGGGACCGTTTTCTGAAAAGAAATATAAAGATATCACATATAGGCCAATTTGATTTGTTTTGTTATTTTTATATATTCAACATCATGAGATATATTAATGCTGACCACTTTACCACAGGTTGATATAGCATTTCATTGCAAAATATAACTATATTATCACACAAATCTTTATATTAAGTTAGATGCACAAGTATGTCTAACTTTATTATTTATTTGTTGCTTCAAGGTTGAAATAAAAGCAAAAAGTACATACTTGACTCCCTCAGACCCCTGTGAAAGAACTCGTAAATGGTCTTGGCATCCTCGTAGAAATGGCTCAAGAGTGGGCCTCCATTTAAAACCGCTCCTCGACGAGCAAATTCTCCACCCTGATCGACAAAAACCAAATGCAAAGTTTCATATCAAATCTCCGACTGCAACCAGACAGACTTTGAGTTCATCTTAATGTAGTATAGTCTTACCGGCAGCTCTACTGACTGCATGCGCAGGTCACAGGGCGGTTTGAGGGCTTTGGGTCTGGTGGCGAACCAGTACGCCGTGACGGCGGTGAACGCGCCCATGCCGAGGAGGGTGTTTGTGGAGAGGCTGCGGAAATAGTCCCTCACCTCAGACAGCTCAGGGATTCGCAGCTGCTTCAACAGCTCGTGTGCCTGCATGACAACAGCGAACTCAATCTGTGGAGGACAACAGGGGTTATATTAGACCCTACTGCGCTTATACCCTAGTGCAGGGGGAAAAAAATACTTTGATATTACCATATTTATGTGTAATGGAATACCAATGAACTTCAAAAAAAAAAATGTCATTGATAAGCAGAGCTGACGGTACCTGTTCCCTGTTTGTTGAACCAAAACATGTTTATGGTCCAATTAAAAGCTTAAAGGGGTCCTATTATGCTCTTTTACAAAGTCTAGATTTTGTTTTGGGGGTGTACTAGAACAGGCTCTCATACTAGGTTGTTCGAAAAACACATTATTTTTCACATATTTTACATTATTATTGTGTGGGGAAGTTGTGGCCTAATGGTTAAGAGTTGGACTCGTAACCCAAAGGTTGCGAGTTCGAGTTTCGTGCCGGCAGGGATTGTAGGTGGGGGGAGTGAATGTACAGCGCTCTCTCCCACCTTCAATACCACGACTGAGGTGCCCTTGAGCAAGGCACCGAACCCCCAACTGCTCCCCGGGCGCCACAGCATAAATGGCTGCCCACTGCTCCGAGTGTGTGTTCACGGTGTGTGTGTGTTCACTGCTGTGTGTGTGCACTTAGGATGGGATAAATGCAGAGCACTAATTCCTAGTATGGGTAACCATACTTGGCCACATGTCACTTCACTTCACGTCACTTCACTTATTACAATACCTCTCTCCCCAGTCTAGCATGAACGGCTCGAATAGTTCCTTTTGTGATATCACAAATCCCGGAAAATATGTGTTGTAGTCTAAACAAATCGTTCGTTGTAGTTTTTGAAAAGTGATTTCTGTTAGATAAAATATCTCCTTTTGAATTGAACTTTGAGCTTTGTAACTTTGCAGATCTTTTTTATGCTCAAACAGCAACTTTACAGACTAACTAAAGTTGAAAAAGTGAAAAAGCATAATAGGACCCCTTTAAATTTTCTTTTTGGGAAATATTTTTTTCTTTTTAATTTTGGGATTAAAAAATCAAAAGAAATATGAAATATAAGTTCAATCACTAAGACAATGTGAAAAGTGTATGGTGTAACATGTTTTTGTCTGGCAGACAACTTGCTTATTGTCCTATAAAATCTGTTTTTATTGGCACATTATTGTGCTGTAAAATCCTGTCAAGTGTTTCGTAATGTTGTGGAAATCACTTTGATTAAATCTTATCAATCAATTGGTAATCAAAGTGAACTGTGACACATTATCTTTGCAGGAAAACAGTCAGTGATGAAGAGTCATAGTTTAACTGATTAAACTATCAGATGTTCTGGAAGGTTATCTTCATCTACTCCACCTGTAATTCAGCTAACATTGTGCTTTGCTTTTACCTGAGAACAAACCTTCACAGCAACCAACACTTCGCTAACTTGTCATTTAACTTATATTTTACAAAACTAAATAAAACCGAATACTGGATTTTGTTTTACAAGAAAACACTGCTTCGAATTTCAATTTCACATACTTACCATTTGTTAGTAATTATATGAAATTTACTACCAAATTCTGAGTGAAAAGTGTTTCAAAGTCCTACAGTCCACTGATCAACGTTTTTAGTTAAAAAAACGAAAGATTTGTATTTGATCAGTTTATCACAGAAACTGAGGATTTGAATATTCAACAGGTCCAACTAAACATTATAATCATACTCAAATTAACTATATTAACTACAAGTTTCATTTGCAACAAGCTATCATTAGGGCCGTGAGTCACCGTCAGCTATGATTCATGTTAAACCTTGCAAGGACGCGTTACCGCTTTAACCTCTCACCCACTTCTAGTCTTACAGCACCAGGGCAGATCATTCTGAGAAACTGCTTTCACTTAGTGTATAAAAACAGACATAGCATGAAACCCTTGTAAGCTCATGCATGACTGCATACTGTACAAACAACACAAAGTGTTAAATCCTGTAGAGACTTGGAGTTAAAGTACTATCAACAATTCAATATCCTCATTCATTCAGAATTAAACAGCAAACACTAAACTCTCTGCATTCTGCCAAAAGCAATTGTACTATCAAATTAGTTTCTTCAACTGTACACGTCTTGCTTGAAAACCCGTCCTTCCTCACGGTGCTGACAGCAAAGTCAAACCATCTCAATCACTAGGCAAGAACTCAACATGACCAACACAAAACACACACACTTCACCTGAGACTAGAAGAATGAGGTACGTTCAAACGTGGGTGCCGATGTGCTTCCCGCACCCACAGAATCACGCCAACAGGAAGGTGAAATGACCAGGTGAAGGTAAAAACAGTTCAGTCTAAACAACTACGAGTTGAGTTTATGTGCAACCGCAGGTCAGACCCCTGCCGACCCCTTCCAGCGCCTTATTGGACACACACTCTCTTAGAACCTGCTGTGTCAGCCAATCACAGAGCAGGAAGTCAAACAAGCAACCAACCAATAGTTTAAGTCCTAAAATAACACAACTGACTAGATATGATTGTTACTGTGTCAATACTCAACAAGAACTATATGCTGACTACATCACGCTGATGTTCTGTGATAAAAGTACTATGACTAGCTGACCGACATGGGTTTTTTATTAGTCAAATGCTTCGAAATACTGCTTGTAGTCAGAACTTTTTTTTTATTCAGCAAGGATGCATTATGTTGATCAAAAGTGATATTAAAGACATTTAAAATGTTACAAAAGCTTTCTATTTCAAATAAATGCTGTTCTTTTAAACTTTCTATTCATCAAAGAATCCTGAAAAATAACATGTATCACGGTTTTCACAAAAATATGAAGCAGCACAACTGTTTTCAACATTGATAATAATAAGAAATGTTTCTTGAGCAGCAAATCATCATATGTGACCCTGGACCACAAAACCAGTCTTAAGTCGCTGGGGTAAATTTGTAGCAATAGCCAAAAATACATTGTATGGGTCAAAATTATTGATTTTTCTTTTATGCCAAAAATCATTAGTACATTAAGTAAAAATCATGTTCCATGAAGATATTTTGTAAATTTCCTACTGTAAATATATCAAAACTTAATTTTTGATAAGTAATATGCATTGCTAAGAACTTCATTTGGACAACTTTAAAGGCGATTTTCTCAATATTTTGATTTTTTTGCACCCTCAGATTCCAGATTTTCAAATAGTTGTATCTCGGCCAAATATTGTCCTATCCTAACAAACCATACATCAATGGAAAGCTTATTTATTCAGATTTCAGATGATGTATAAATCTCAATTTCGTAAAATTGACCCTTATGACTGGTTTTGTGGTCCAGGGTCACATATTAGAATTATTTCCGAAGGATCATGTGACACTAAAGACTGGAGTAATGATGCTGAAAATTCAGCTTTACATCACAGGAGTAAATTACATTTTAAAATATATTCAAACAGAAAACAGTTACTTGAAACTGTAATAATATTTCACAATATTAGTGTTTTTACTGTAGCCTATTTTTAATCGAATAAATGCAGCCTTGGTGAGCAGAAAAGACTTCTTTAAAAAAAAAAAAGCACATTACAAATCTTTGACCCCAAATTTAAACAAAATGTTATGCCTAGTTTATATATCGGTCAATCACTACCTACAATATCACACTTCTGTTTATTTATCAAGGATATCCTCATTATCTCTCTGGGTTTGGTGTCGACCCGTCAAAAGGAGCTGATAAACATAAACACTTCGTCTCATTCCACTGGTGTACAAACTTTCCAGGGCAAAGGTGACGTGACCACGGCAATGTCCTTTAAACTCTTCCTGAGATGGGGGGGTGAGTGAGACCAATGACAGACCCTCAGGCCGGTCACCCGATGGGCGCAGACACAACCCCCTCCCAAAGCAGGGCTGCTATTTAAAAACAGTGGCACAACAAATGGAAAACAGTGGCATGAGGATGAGTGGAACAGATCCAGAAATATTAAAGGCATGCGATTTATGACGAGAGGCCAGTGGACATATAACATCCGCATGAGACTCGAGAACAAGACAGCTTTCCACTGATTTGAAGTGTAAACTTTAGTGCAATGTGAATTTAGTCACTTCAAAAAAAAAATATATAGCTAATAATTTTGCAGAAATATTTCTATTTTCATGCCATTTCCAACAAAATTCTCACTACCGTAATATACCTCTTTTGGGTCCCAAAATCGTTCTCAATTTTAAAGAATAGCAGAATCCACACCACAGCTATAATGATAAAAGCACAGAGAAACAATAGAGATTTTTTCCAACTGATGAACAATAAAATTTTGACAGCCAATCAGAATTAATCCTGCTATAACGAGCTCGAAAATTTAAAGCGGCAGACAAGTGTGCGCTTGGAATAAACAGACGATATCGTCCGCTGGTGTGGACACTAATATAGTTATCTTTATAGTTATCGTTCTTGGTGTGAACGGGCCTTAAAGGCAGTAGAGCAAATACTACCATTTCATACCCTTTTGTTAAAAAGTCAAGAGTTTTTGAAAGAAAACATCAAAGCAGCATTTATTTGATCAAAAATACAGTAAAAACAGTAATATTGTGAAATATTATTACTATTTAAAACAACTGTTTTCTATGAGAATATATTGTAAAATGTAATTTATTTCTGTGATGCAAAGCTGAATTTTCAGCATCTTTAATCATTAGTCTTCAGTGTCACATGATCCTATACAGAAATCATTCTAATATGCTGATTTGCTGCTCAAGAAACATTTCTGATTATAATCAATGTTGAAAACAGTTGTGCTGATTAATAATTATGTGGAATTTTATTTTAGGATTCATCTTTGATGAATAGAAAGTTCAAAAGAACAGCATTTTTTGAAATAGAAATCTTTTGTAACATTATAAATGTCTTTATGCACTTTTGATCAATTTAATGCATCCTTGCTAAATAAAAGTATTCATTTCTTAAAAAAAACATATACTGACTCCAAACTTTTAAACAATACTATATTTAAAGACTTTAAATATTAAATAATGTGCTTAATTGTTATGAAAATAAGGGTATACACTCTTAAAAATAAAGGTGCTTCACGATGCCATAGAACAGTGTTTCTCAACCCTGGTCCTGAGCGCCCCCAACACTGCACATTTTGTATGTCTCCCTTATCTGACACCCATTTCAGGTCCTGGAGTTTCTTTTAATGAGCTAATGAGTTGAATCAGGTGTGTTTGATTAGGGAGACACACAAAATGTGCAGTGCTGGGGGGTGCCCAGGACCAGGGTTGAGAAACACTGCCATGGAAGAACCTTTTTGTCTAAATGGTTCCATAAAGAACCTTTAACATCTGAAGAGCCTTTCTGTTTCACAAAAGGTTCTTTGTGGCGAAAGAAGGTTCTTCAGATTATAAAAAGGTAAGAAAGAGATGGTTCTTTAAAGAACCTTTGACTGAATGGAATGGTTCTTTGTGGAACCAAAAATGGTTCTTCTGTGGCATCGACTGAAGAACCTTTTGAAGCACCTTTATTTTTAAGAGTGTAGTGCAAAAAAATGGTCTTAAAATAGGCTTATATTTTTATGCAAAGCACCATTTCTTAGGCTTTATGGTGAAATATGACCAAGACAAGTTCTTGAGATTCACTCCAGATCTTGTTTTGTTCAGTCATTCATAAGGAATGTTTACATAATTTCAAAACCCACACGACAGACAAGATTGCATCACATGACCTGACAAACATTTCATGACAAGTTCCAAAGAGACTGAACAAACAGAAATGAGCCAGGAAGCGCTGTACTTACCTCAGCAATGACCATCAATAAATATTGACCAATCAAATCAGCACGTTTCGTTCTATCCATGATAAAAAAACACATAACTAAAAACCAGTCAAACTGAGAAGTGGGAAGTTTAAGTATCTAAAACATCACCTAGCTGTGTGCTGCAGCTATTGCATAATCATAACATTAGACAATCATGTTGCATCATGGGTCTCCAGATCTTATTTACAGCTTGAGACTATAATAAACGCAATAAACCAGATTAAATCAGACAGGCAGTATCAGTCTGACCTTGTGATATCTATCACATGCCTCTGACCGGGACAAAGGTTGAGTTTTACTCTACTTACGAGTGTTGACAAAATATACACTGCCATCTCGCTTATAAATTCTTGAAAGATATGCGACCTTCATATAAAATTCATGAATGAATACAACAATCAACGGCATACATTATTAATAAAGATGAACAGGTGTGAGCTACAGGCACGCATTCACACGCTCAGACGGCAGACGCCCGTGACCTTTTGTCCTGCTTACCAGGCGTCCATTTCCAAACCCTTAGTTTCCACTATACCTGTTCATTAGCAACACAATGACCACACCAAACAAGCTCTGCAAGAATACCAAAGTACATATGAATCACAATGCCTTAAACCAAAATACAACCACCCATCAACACAACCACAATGAGGGCAAGAGATGATCTACAATCATACTGTACACTACGGCTTCACAATAGTGGCAAATCTGAAATTGCATGAAACTGCATGCATTTTTCCCCCCATGAAACCCTATTGTTTAATACTAAACCTTTCATTTATGCACACAGGTGATTTCCCCAGGTAGGAGGGATGCTGGGAATGAAAACAATAAACAGAAACATGGCTGTTGCCATACAACAAGGTCAAAAGGGACACGATGGATCTCTTGCAAGACAACATTCAGTAACAACCACAATACTTTAAGACAGATTAATGCTCAATTTCTAGGATGACAACCAACTTCTATAACAGTAGTTTTGCTAAGCCACATGATGAATGCATTTAGAGGTCAGTAATTTAATTTAAGAACTTCAGTCTCAGTATGTAGTCATACACATATGACAAATGACTTTCTGTCTCTTAATTCACAAACTAAGAAAACACAGAGGCTCTTTACAAAACACATGCTGATTTAAAATAAAGGTTGGCACTTCACACAATGTGCATTTATTAAATTATGAAAATACATATCCAAGCAACAACAGCTAAATACGAAACTGGAACCAAGAGGAGTTCATAGTGTCATATTTCAGTTCCATACACACACATGCTCTTCTGCTGTCAGCCATACGCATTAATGACACGTCGCGATGTGGCAAAACAATAAAACAGTTGCTATTATGCTACTATACAATGCATTTCATTACTCAATAAAGAATAAAATACATCAGGAACTGCGAATGACCTTTAAACTGGCTTTACTACTGACCTGTATGAGACCGAACTCTTCTGACGGCCAGCGTTTACTACTTTCTCCGTTGTGTTTGGTCGCCAAAATCTCCACCAATCAGAGGCGCCCTCCGAATGGACAGACCGTTAGGAAGCCTGTGATTGGTGGTTCGTCTGACTCGCAGTAACCCGTATTTCGGACTCGTTCACCTTTGTACAGACTTTCACAAGCGGGAGCACGCGCGGGTGTGATGTATCATATCAATATCATGAGATCGATAAATTCACCTAATATGTGTAATAATTGAGCTGTTTTGATGATTTAACATGTTAAATATATCATATTTATAAAAACGGTCTCTGTTAGAACTTATTATATTGTAATGCTAGCTTATATTTTAATAGTAGACTACGTAAACTGAGTTTTATAGATGAAATAGATTATAGCACCTAACTGAGACTAAACAAATGACACGTATGAATCAAACCGATAAAACAGGATGAGTACAAACCTGTTATGAAATATTGGAAAATTAGCCAACCAAGGAGCCCCAAATATACTGTAAAAGATTCCATTAATAACATTAACAAGCAATATTATGATAAACTAATTTTTTTTTTTTTTTATGTATAAAAGTCATAGGATAGCTTTAGTGTGTGTGTGTGTGTGTGTGTGTGTGTGTGTGTGTGAGAGACTAGGAATGTCTGTGCTTAAACCCAAGTAATACTAATAAATGAAAACTAACAGTTTAAATCATAAATCCAATATGTCTGTTACTTACTTAATAAAGAAGAGGAGAGAAATTTCCTCAACTGAACAGAGGTGTACAATTTTTTTAGAGGTGTTCTGTTAAAAAATAAAAAACAAAATAGAGAAAAGACATAATTGGTAGGAAACCAGATACAATTTGAAAATTAAAAATGTATAGACATTTTAATAATTAAATAATTTACCTGTTGAGAGTGTGTTGACAGACTATAGTTTGGTTGAGCTCCAAAATCAATAATCATTTGACAGTTACAGATACAGTTACAGAACCCTAAACTCTAACACAAAGAACCATTTCAGGGATTTCATGGGGCAAATTAAACATTAATTCTCAAGGTCTAAGAAACATGGTAATGGTAAATGAATATTGTGATAAATATAGATATGGGGAAAAATATTCTAATAATAAAGGCTGTTCAAAATCCTGCCGCACAACAGAGTGCCACTTATATACAGTAGTTTTAGCAAATTGTTAATGTACATAATGACTTCATTAATAGTTTTACAGCTTGAATAAACTCTCAACTTAAACAAAAAAAAAATCTTAATTTTTAAAGAATTTCTATATGGTCAGGAGTCAAACCAGTACAGTAGGCATCTCAATAAAATGAAGCTGTTAAGAATCAGAAGTCTCTCAGTTCAGAGTCTGGCGCCCTCCTCTGAGAGGCCCATTTCTCTGAAAGACACACACTTAACAAGCAGCCCTTTATACTGTCTCTGTGTGCAGCTATAGTGCAGTCCCAGAAGGCCCCTAACCAGTGTTTTTTATAGGTAAACAGGCGATATGCTTCGCATATGTTAAAAAAAAAAAATATCAAGAAATCAGCTATAGCTTAGCAAGCTTAGCAAATGTACACACTTTAATTTGTCCACTAGTAGTCTAAATAAATAAATCTCAGGTGTCCACTAGAGGGCAATCAGTCCACTGGAAATTACAATAAACTCAGAACAAGAGAATCTGAGTCTTTTGAAAACGTTCATTTTATTTATGCAAAACACTGTGAGTTTTTGTATCCAGAATAGGTAGAATCAGGTAGCAAACAAACATAAACAGTCACATACATGCTCAAAACAACTTAACAGATTCATTTTAGTCTCCTAGCAGGTATTTTATATAAATATGAGGTGCAAACACTGCACACCAGATCAGAGGATACAAAATCCATTCACTGATTCCTTCAACATTCATTGCACAGGGGTTCGAGGTCACATTATCAGAAAACCGCAGGGGTCAAAATCTGCTCAAAGAAATTATGTGGATGGTCAAAATAAGTAAGCAGAAACACATGCTTCAGTGAATGTGATCATGGGACTCAAATTCAAATTAGTGACTCCATACCAGGCAAATTCATAATCAAAGTCCCTAAAATGATAATGTGTTACTGTCAGCAGCATTTGTAATTGTCAGTTCATGTAGGACGTGTTTGTTCAAATCCTGTTTGACATCATTCGAATGTTAAGTCTTCTAAAAAAATGACTTCATTTTGCAGAACTTGCGCTTTTGCCTCTTGACTTTTCTCTTTCTAAGATAAAACGCCTCCCAGTTTTCTTCATCTCCTTCCCAAGGACCCCAAGCCCCTCCGTTGCATCTTGGATCGGCTCTAGGATCCTCCGAAGGGTAGCGCACCGGAACGGCAGTCCGGTTGTAGAACGCTAAACGGGCCAGCAGCTGCTTGACCACATCTGGCCGGCGCTCTGCAAGATCGTAACGCTCATACAGATCGTCCGCCACATTGAAGAGCCACAAGGATTTCTTCGCTTCCGTGTGGCGTTCCAAATTCCACCAAGATTCCGGAAAGTTTCCCAGCATCTGAGGCGGAATCCATTCTCCATATCCAGGATTTCCGGTCAAGAGCTTCCAGTCTCCAACTCGAACCGCTGCCTGTATGGCCGTATTCCAGATCCCATATCCATTTTTTAAAGATCCGTGCCAGGCAGGGTTGTAGAGAGGATCGATATTATGAAGGATCTCCAAACGTGGAGACTCTTTCCCATTACTAATGGTTTCCCACATGTCATATCCGTCAAGCCCGTCCATCCGGGAAACGTTCCCTCCTGCGAGTCCCACTAGCGTTGGGTACCAGTCGGTGATGTGAACCAGAGCTTGGCTAACTCTCTTCCTGCGTCTCAACAACGGATTATGGACGAATCCAATGCCACGGATGCCTCCTTCCCAATACGTTCCCTTTCTTCCCCGTAAAGGCCAATTGCTCCCACCAAAGAGCGGCTGTCCACCGTTATCTGTAGAAAAGATAATGACACTGTTCTTATAGTAGCCATACTTTCGGAGCGCGTACGTCACATTCCTTACCGCCTGATCTACGGCCGAAACCATCCCGGCGTATTTCCGACGAAACACATTTCCAATTTGTCGATACGGATAGACGTATTCCCTTGGTGACTGCAATGGCGTGTGCACGGCTTGGAAAGAGAGGAAAATTAAAAGAGGCTGGGATGAAGGATCGTGAGCAGCAAGGATTTTTCGGACTCTTTGCGCGTACAAATGTGTGGAATAACGCCCTCCCTGACCCCATGCCACACGCTCACCCTCGTGGAGGTCGTACCCGCAAATTCCCGGCCCGTCGCACGACTTGTAGGTGTAATAATCCACACTGCCTGTCAGGGAGCCGAAGTACGTGTGGAATCCGCGATGGGTCGGCAGGCAATCACGCTTGTAGAAGCCCAGGTGCCATTTGCCCACCATGTGCGTGGCGTATCCCGCCTCCTGCAGCCGCTGCGGCAACGTCCGGAGGTCAAAGGGCAAACAGCTGGGCTGCCGAGAGCGGATTATCGAGTGCTGGAGACCGGTATGGATCTGATATCTAGAGCGGAAAGGGAAAGGAATATAAATGGATCAGAACTCACAAACACATCTCGTCACAAGCACAGACATGGATTGATTGATTTATTTCACACACTGTATTGCCATAGACATCAGGACTCCACATAACTGATTTATTTACTTTGTGCATGACCTGAAAATGTCAGGGAAATTATTTTCATGTTCAGCACTTTGAATTGTATGAAATGTGCTATTAAATAAACTTTGCCCTGTCTTGACCTTCCTAACCTGAACATTAGTTTTATCACAATTTTCTGTGAAGCTGCTTTAAAACAATGTGTATTGTGAAAAGTGGTGTACATATAAATTTGATTTGGTGTACATATAAACTTAATTAAATAAGTTCTTCAAGTTACGTTCTACCATAAAATATTTATTGGCTAAAATATTGCTCTTTTGTAGAGCAGAACTTGCTCACAAATAAGAGTGATGTTAGAATGAAGCATTCAAGTCAGTTGTGTTCAAGAATCACTCAAACTGATACACAAATAGGTCTGAATACTAAACATTTTTATTAGTGTATGTTTGACCAAATATAATATCGTTGATGAAAATTACCCTATTTTTAAACGATTAATAGTTTACTTAAATCAGTGGATCTTTTTTCACTCCCAGGCCCCACATTGTCCACGACAACATTCAAAGGCCCCATGACTTTTCCAGTTGTTACTGATTTACTCCATAAGAATTTTTTTAATCATTTTTCACAGTTTCTGATCAAATATTTTAGAGCTTGGCATAACTTGGCATAAAAAGTATATTCATAAAATGTATAAAAATGCCCACAGGTTTATAAGATTTATGAATTTACACAACTTTTCCAGGTCTATACAAATCACATCATTTTAAGTCATCTTGAGGCCCCCTAGTGGGCCCCCGCCACCTGGAACCACTGCCTTAAATGATTCTGACAATGTAAATCACTTTATTGTAACAATATCACCCTTAAAAAAACAGACTGTGATGTACACTCTTAAAAATAAAGGTGCTTCAAAAGGTTCTTCAAGCGATGCCACAGAAGAACCATTTTTGCTTCCACAAAGAGAAGTCAAAGGTTCTTTAAAGAACCATCTCTTTCTTACCTTTTTATAATCTGAAGAACCTTCTTTCGCCACAAAGAACCTTTTGTGAAACAGAAAGGTTCTTCAGATGTTAAAGGTCCTTTATGGAACCATTTAGACAAAAAGGTTCTTCTATGGCATCGTGAAGCACCTTTATTTTTAAGAGTGTACTGAGGTACAGTGATGGCAATGCCATGGTGCTTTGATATTATTTACCACTCATTACCATATTTATGTGACAAAAATACTAAGTAAACGTCCACAATCATGGTGCAAACAGTTGGTTGAAGCGAGTGAGTGAATTACCTGCCAGTGATGAACTGACTGCGGGATGGACTGCAGATGGGCTGGATGTAGTAGTTCTCCAGCTTCACTCCTTCCGCTGCCAGCTTGTCCAGTGTCGGGGTGTGGATGTCTCTGTTGTGGTAGCCGATGTCGTTGAAGCCCTGATCATCTGTCATGATGAAGATAATGTGCGGACGCGGATGGTTCGGACTCGTCCAGTCCTGGGACAAATAGCCCAGACTGAGCAAACTCATCACGGAGAGCGCCGTTAGAGACGGTGCTGTCATGGCAACGCGTTCACGCCACTGTGAGTGAGGGGAAAAATCATGAATGATCGTCTGAACTGCAGAGAAGAGCGTAAAGTTTGCGTGAGGAGGCAGCGCGATGTATGTGCGCTCGGTGAGGGGTCTGGCTGTGGCTCAAAACTAGTGAACTGCCTGCCTAGAGCGCCCAAAAATGCTGCACGCGCCTAAGTGGCCAAAAATGTCTTGAGACCTAGTGAGCTAACTCATCACCATCAAATGTGAGCTGTCATGCAGAGGATTCTGGGAATGTCGTTTTTTTAATAAGTTAAATTATAAGATAAAGTGTTATTTTTCACATCTAAAAACTGCATTTTTGACAGTATTTTACTGTGAAATTACTCTGTAAAAAAAAAAGTCAGTAGAAAAACAGATAATATCGTTTTTAAGGACATTTCTTTAAAACCTTAAACACAATCTGTAATTCAAAATAAAACACCTGTGAAAAATCAATATGTATTTTTACAGGCCTTTCTTATTACACCGTAAAGTAAGGGAATTCAACGTTAAACAATTACCATAGCATTTTTTCAGTATTTCATTATCTTTATTATTATTATTATTATTATTGCATTTGTCTCTGATGCCCAAAAATGTTGTACAAATGTTGTTGTTGACATTTCTTCTCCAAATCTTTTGGATTAAGTGCAACAAAGAGACGTATTCAAGAGAGATGTCTTCTCTCTCAGTGTGAAAGTCTTGCCATTGTTTAAACGAATAGCCTATGAAACAAATGCTTTACGCCAGTGTCTTTCATCTGTGGTTTGGAGCCACTTGCACATGACTCTTGATTTATATTATTGTTTTATCATCGTGGTAGACATATTATGACCTGGCTACGGTTGAAGTACGATCATTTTTACAACCTGTTTATTAGCTCAATAAATGGACAACAGTCTTTAGATTTGCTGTTATTCATTTGGTCCATGTTTTTTTTTTTTATATTGATCTCCAAACACAAGCTGAGGCCCCAAAGGATTCCTGCTATTAAAACATGCCGTAGGAGAATTTAGGGGGACCAGGGGTACAAACCGTGCTTGAACAGAGACAGCATTTGTGCGCACAACAGCTCTTTTATTGGGACTTTGAGCGTTGTTATTATATACAGTATGAGCTGGCGCTCGCTGGATTCACTGTGTGCACATCACCTGAAGCCACACACACTCAGCTGATAAGATCTGAAAGAGAAACATACGTTTCTGCTCACATCTGTGTCCGTTTAGCACTGGTGTCAACATATTGTGCAATGAAGTCAACATTCTCTGTAAAATAAATGCTAAAAAGCTGTTGTATGAATGCCAGAATGCTCCAGCCCAACTATCATGTCATATTGAGAGGAAATCAACGTGCCCCATGTGTCAAATTATTCATTTTTAGAACTGTGTTCTCAATAAAAAAGTCAAACAATAGGATATTGAGAAAATGTTAATGATTAAAGATGTTTTTATGTTTTGTTGTGGATATTGAATATTCACAATTTGATGTAAAGCACAAGGAATTTGCTTTTAAAAAGATGACACTAAAATGTTGATAAGAATCTGCTTGAATCAGCAGGACTGGTCATTAATGAGTCATAATTAAAGGAATAGTTCACCCAAAAATGACAATTTGCTGAAAATGTATCCATCCTCAGTCCATCCAAAATGTAGAGTTTGTTTCTTCATGGGAACAGTTTTAGAGAATATAGCATTACACTTGCTCACCAATGCATGGAGAAAGAGTTATTATGGACTCGTATTATGGCCAGAAGCAAAGGTTTTAATTTAAAAATGTCTTAATAATTGATTTGTACCTTACAAAAACACAGCTTTTCACTTTTCACTATAAGATGTTCACTGAAGGAGTTGTGTGAATTACTTGTGGATTATTGTGATGTTTTATCAGCTGTTTGGACTCTCATTCTGACGGCACCCATTCACTGCAGAGTTTTATATTTGAATTTATAAAATTAAAATGAAATTGAATACAACTGATTAAAGTTTAACAAAAAAACAAACAAACAAAAACAATTACAGTGTGGTGCCAAGAAATATACTTTATAAGAGTGATCCAAGTTTTCTCTCTTGAAAATATCTTACATGAGTGAGTACACATTAATTTCCCCCAAAAACAACAACAGCAAATCCACCTTAAATTTCTCTGATGTCAGTTTTAGCTCAAACCTAGTGTGTTTTTGGATGTGAGGGAAAGATAACCTTGTTCAGCTTCCAAAGAACCCGGCGTTACGTGAACAGTGGATGCAATTTGTTTTTCCGGGACAGCAACGGAGTTTCGCAAGTGTTTTTTTTTGTTTCGGGCATTTCGGTGACAAATGTTTTATAAACAAGGCCCAGCTCGACGCTGGATTTGCACATCGTTTGATACTGAAAGACGGAAAGTTTTTGAAAGCTTCTTTAACATTTTTTAAAGGTATTATCAAGATAAACAAGACTGACCGGTGACCGCGTACCGACAGCGCAGAGATATTATTGTTTTTATTTTTCAGGTGCGGACCGCGTCACCCAGTGATACTGCGGAGTGATATCACTAATCTGTGTAGTCCCGGTTAGTTCTGTGAGGCTGTGACAAATTGCGCGGGAGAGTGGATTAAGCGGCGCATTTGCTTTTACCAATTTAATCGTACATTTAGGCTATAAATAACTTCATGAGCCATATTTTAAGAAAGACGGCAATTAAACTAGGATCTCGTCTAAAGTCAGAGTCAAGAACTCCTAGATCAGCCAAAAAAGAAGTTGATGTAAAACAAAAGGAATTTGCTTTAAAAGATGACACTAAAATGTTGATAAGAATCTGCTTGAATCAGCAGGACTGGTCATTAATGAGTCATAATTAAAGGAATAGTTCACCCAAAAATGACAATTTGCTGAAAATGTATCCATCCTCAGTCCATCCAAGATGTAGAAGAGTTTGTTTCTTCATGGGAACAGTTTTAGAGAATATAGCATTACACTTGCTCACCAATGCATGGAGAAAGAGTTATTATGGACTCGTATTATGGCCAGAAGCAAAGGTTTTAATTTAAAAATGTCTTAATAATTGATTTGTACCTTACAAAAACACAGCTTTTCACTTTTCACTATAAGATGTTCACTGAAGGAGTTGTGTGAATTACTTGTGGATTATTGTGATGTTTTATCAGCTGTTTGGACTCTCATTCTGACGGCACCCATTCACTGCAGAGTTTTATATTTGAATTTATAAAATTAAAATGAAATTGAATACAACTGATTAAAGTTTAACAAAAAAACAAACAAACAAAAACAATTACAGTGTGGTGCCAAGAAATATACTTTATAAGAGTGATCCAAGTTTTCTCTCTTGAAAATATCTTACATGAGTGAGTACACATTAATTTCCCCCAAAAACAACAACAGCAAATCCACCTTAAATTTCTCTGATGTCAGTTTTAGCTCAAACCTCCACATTCTGAGTTGCTGCCAAGCTGTTACTATCTTTAATGTTGACTTTGCAGAACAAATGTACACAAGTGCTTTTAGATCTGTCTATTAATAGAACAAATGCTCATAAATCTACTAAATATTATGTCTGATATTTAAAAAGTGAGATATTTTACAAATCTGGCCTTTGTGGGCACCTCTTCCAAATTCCTTTGGTCACAGTCACCTGGTGACATTGACTCAGTGATTGCTCTGGGATGAATGAAGACATAACAAATCTAAATAAATTATCACAAACATTTTTTCAGTCTAATTTGGTTATTCTTTACAGGCACATTGTGGCTTATTGTGAGTGTTTGTTAAATACATTTTCTCTGCGAGTATACAGCCAAACCGCTAGGTGTCGCTGTCGATTACACGAGCTTTTGTTTACTTCTTTTAAAAGAAAAGATGTTGTCGACAAGACAAGTTATTTTATTGTAGCTAGTGGAATTGTCTTTTGAATACATGTCATGTTCTGACTGTTTATTATTGTTATAAAGATTTTTGATCGCTAAATTAATTTATTGTCCAACCGTTTGTGTCTAATCAGCCTCACCGCCTTCATTAGGAGCTTCCAGCAATCAGGCACACAAATTAATTACATTTAATAGATTACAGTTTCAATAAAACATTTTAATTTGTTTTTTATTTTTAAAATGTGTTTTTATTCACGTTTCAGTTGTGTATACCAGCAGGCGTCACCAGAGTGACACTTCAAAGAGAAAGGAAAGATTGAAATCGCATCATATGACCCTTTTAACATGAGATTGGCAGAAACTGCGTGTGTTATGTCCCCTTTAAATGGAACGCTCGACCATATCAACATGCACTGTTTGTCTGTGTTAGTTGCTTCATTGCTATCTGAGACTATATCTGCATATGCGGTACAAACATCAGACGTCATATTTATTCATGAAGGATGTCATAATGGTACATTGGTATGCACGTATATGCAAACATCAGACGGTATATTTGTTCATGAGAAATAATCATCAGTAATCAATAATCAGTAGGTTGTGTGTGATGTCACTCTAAATTTGTCATGTCCTAGTTAGTTGTTAAGGTCAACGTTCTTTCGCAGGTAGAAAAGTCCGAATTTACATTGTAACATTAATTAATTTACTCTAGCACAGTAGATATCAGTAAAGCAATGCCACAATAAACTAAAGAAGGGATTAATATGTGGGTAAATCTAGAGGCTTTTATTACATGAACATGGTCAGAATGTGCATGCGTTGAGAGACACATGCAAATTTGTCTTCTTAACTGAAAAAAATGTGTGTCTTTACACATACAATGGAAACTAAATATAATTTAACATCATTCTAGTCACTGGATGGTGATTGATCAAAAAAATCCAGTCACATTAAAATACAGCCCTAAAATTTGTATATCACTGCACAGAGACCAATTATTAACCTTTATTTATGTCAGCACTACTGGAAAAATGATTGATATACAATATATCACAACCTCTTAGTGGTTAACAGATTGTTGTTGTGAAACCTGTTTTATAATGGCTGCGTATAAAAGTATGTATTGGGATTATACGGTTATGATGTTACAGAGTGAATGTACTTCAGCTGCTGTTATTGTCGCCTCTGAACATGTTCGTTAAACACATACTCCTTTGTACCTCCAAATCTGATCCTTTTTTTCCTTTAATGGCCTGAGAGAAAGTGAGAAGATGAAAGGAAATAATTAGAAAAGAAGCCAGCAGAGGCTGAGGAGATGTTGAATTTGGCGTTGCGAGAGTGTTATTAAAAACCCTGCCCCTCATACTAACGCTGACTCTATTTAATCATCTCCCACTTCCAGTAAAATGGCACACTTTTCATTTTCAAGCTTTCCAAGGATCTCAGGTTCTCATATTTACATACAGTCTGTTCAGAGAGGGCTTTTTTAACTCTAATTTGGAAATTAATTTTATTTCTGAAACATGATGGTTTGAGTCCAGTCCTTTGGTTCTGCTTTTATAATCTATATTCTCAGTCTGGTCAGGAGTATTACACAATTTCTAAAGACCTTGGGAGGGTGTGGATCTAATGTCATCCAGTCCTGAGAGTGTTTTTTTTTGTGTGCATAAATGACATTAATGTGATCACATATCTGTTTTCATACAGAAGGTAAACAGCCAAGTTGTTATAGTTCGAGAGGGGCCAGTAGTGAAAAGTGGGGCGGCTGTTAAGCAGTTTTCAGCGGAGGGTAGTTGTCAAAGAGAGGGATGTGAGGGGTGGGCAGACCTCTGAACAGCTACATTTGTGGAATGTGTGTTCGTTTTATATCCTGGGGAAATTGAATCTTGTTTTTGGATGAAACCGGCGTTTACAGCACACTCTCACACAAGCAGAGCTTTACGCTTACAGACAGCTCAGTGAAACATGCAACAGTATAGGAGAAACTATTAATATATATCATTCTTTTTTGAATGACGTCTGTTCACTAAGGCTGCATTTAAAGTACAGTAAAAATATATATATTAAAAAAGAAAAGTTAAATTGTAATATATATATTAGCAACTATATTTTTATTTTAAATGTAATGTGATGACAAAGCTAGACCATGACTGGTCATACACACACACATACACACACACACAAACATTTATATATATACTGCACACATACAGTATATATATATATAAAAAGGATGTATGAACTTAAAAAGTCTGTTTCTCCATTGTAGTCATTTAAAATTCTGAGAAAACAACATATTTTTGAAAGCAACACATATATTGCTAGTATTTAATTGTGGAGGGGTCTTAAAATCATGACATTGGTTTTACTGAAACTGACGTAATATTGATAATTAATATAAAAATTAATATATTTTTAATATGTTCCAAGATTGCTAGTTGGGTGCATGTTGTTGTTGAAAATGGAATGACATCATTTCCTGCTCTAGAGAAATTCACGGCTCAGGTTAGAAAGTTCTGTGGTCCTTCTCCAGGTATTATAGTAGACCTTCTTGGTCAGAATATGCCATGACTTTTGAACGCCTGTCAAGAGAGAAATATTTTATGCACACATAATTGTGTAGTTACAGCATCTACCAGCAGACGATAACTGCAGAGGAACCAGCCAAACCCTGACCCCCTGGCAAAACCATTTACAAACTCTTTTTTTCCTCAGACACTCATGAATGGAGTTCTGTGAAAGCCAGTTACCCCAATCCTCCTGCCAGCTGATCTGAACTGCTTACCATCACCCCCCGAAGAGCTAGTGAAGAGTTTCTCCTTCATTAATCATGCAAACAGAGCCAAATGTTATAGGTAATTATCAGTTTTATCATAGTCATGAAAGTTTGAAACTGCTGTTGTGTTTCGGGTGTATCTGAGTTTGTTCTTCCCACCCTGAATCCTCTTTAGAGTAACATGTAAACACAAGTGGGATGCATCGCCCTAAAATAAACATATTCACACACACACTCCACAGCTCAAACCCTAATCCAAACACACCTGCTCACACTCATTTCACCACACTGGCGAGTTTGGATGTCTGGATTTGATTGGTCGGAGCAGCGGTCGTTTGTGGTTTTACACTTACACGGAGATGTTTTTCCCTGATGTGACAGGGTGACTCTGCTGATTTTGAAATCAGACAAGGATCCTGACCCCAGTGAACCGCTCGGGTAACATGTTCAAACCAGACCACAATATCTGCATTGGTTGTGATGTCTCTCAGACATCTTAGTACTTGTTGGTCTCTTTATATATTGAATAATATCAAATTGCATACAGTTAAAGTTGCAAGCTGAGTTGTGGCCTAGTGGTTAGTGTATCATTACTCTCCATAAAAATGGCAAGAAGTATTTAAAAAATAAATATAACAGCTCACACTGCATTATGATTTATGATACGTTTAGTTCTTCAGTTCATATATAATTGATATCAATTTTATTATAGTATTATATATATATATATATATATATTAACTTTAGATTTTATTACAACTTTATAATTTTTTTAAATATTGAAAATCAAGTCTTTCATTGCCATTTTCCCCATTTGGAATTGTGCTTTTCTTCTTTCAGGACTTGGTGCAATTTACATACTATCAAATAATAGCCTATATGAATATGTATTATAATAAAACATTATAAACTAATACTAACTCAATTGGATCAAAACCAGTGAAAAGATATTAATTCACATATGAATACATATTATATTAAAATATTATAAACTCATAAAAGCTCAATTGACCAATCCATGCACTATACATATGGATGTGTGTGTGTGTGTGTGTGTGTGTGTGTGTGTGTGTATTTAATGTGTTTTTGCTGCATAAAAGCATATATATTTGCTGCATATATATATATGTACTGTACATATACTTTTATATAACTTTTTTATATGTACATATATATATACACACACTTTTATGCAGCAAAAAACACATTAAACACACGCACATGTATAGTGCATGGACTGGCCAAATGAACTTTTATGAGTTTATAATTTTTTTTTCATATATTATATATTCACATATGAATGAATATATTTTCACCAGTTTTCAACAGTTTTGGTCCAATCGAGTTAGTATTAGTTTATAATGTTTTATTATAATACATATTCATATATTATTTGATATTATACTATATTAATAATTAAATATAAATAACTATTGCCTTAAAGTTCATAATAGTATGAAAATTGCACAAGGACCAGTAAGAAGAAAAGGGGAAAATGGCAATGAAAGACTTGATTTTCAATATTTAAAAAAATTATAAAGTTGTAATAAAATCTAAAGTTAATATATATATATATATATATATATATACATACATTAAAATGTTCAATTTGCCAGATACTTTGTCTTTCATTTTGAAACTGCATGCACAAGACA
>NW_015547838.1:420924-430105 GCF_001515605.1 Sinocyclocheilus anshuiensis | reverse complement strand
ACATCCACATGTATAGTGCATGGATTGGTCAATTGAGCTTTTATGAGTTTATAATATTTTAATATAATATGTATTCATATGTGAATTAATATCTTTTCACTGGTTTTGATCCAATTGAGTTAGTATTAGTTTATAATGTTTTATTATAATACATATTCATATAGGCTATTATTTGATAGTATGTAAATTGCACCAAGTCCTGAAAGAAGAAAAGCACAATTCCAAATGGGGAAAATGGCAATGAAAGACTTGATTTTCAATATTTAAAAAAATTATAAAGTTGTAATAAAATCTAAAGTTAATATATATATATATATATATATACACATACACACATACATCCTGTATATATTATCATTATAATCCTGTACATATTTTATTATTATAATCCAGTATAAGAATCCCTCAGTTTGCTAAGAAAAAGGATCACGCCTTAAAAAACTTCATTTCCCACGATGCTGTGCGAGCAGTGGAGAGGTCAGGGTTCAGAGAGTAGATGTGCGCGAAATAGACTGAGGATTGGACATTGCAAGCTAAACAAAACTCTTCATGTTATAGGAAAACACCCGACAGGACTATGTGATGAATGTCAGGAGGAGGAATCAATTAAGCACATCTTTATATCATGTAAGAAATATATACAAGAAAGGCAAGAGTTCAAGAATCAGCTACGGGAAATGGGTATAGTAGAGTATAATGTTAAAAATATAGTAACATATGGAAATAATGACCAAGGACGGAGATATTGGTTTAATTTTCTAAGGAGGACTGGACTGGAAGGACGAATTTAAAGTGAGACAGCAGATGGCAGTAATGCAACACTATGGATGCCAACTGCCGTAAAACTCCAACGAAGAAGAAGAAGAAGAAGAAGAAGGAGCAGAAGAAGTAGAAGAAGTGCGCGTGTCGCTGCTGCGCGAACGAAGCGGAAATAGAAACATGCAGCAAAGTTTTACCTAAGTTTCGCGCACACCCGTTTTTAATTCATCCCCGTCACAAACATGACCTCAAATATTACAGACGCCTCGCAGGACGAGCTGATCAATTTAATATATCACCATTTAAAGGACAACGGCTATAAGAAAGCAGCCAACGTGCTGAGAAAGCACGCACCCCAGGTGCAGTTATGTTTATTCTTTTTTTGTTGAGAGAGCGAGTGCATGATTGTAGGTCAAGAGTATGTATTATTGCATGCATTTTGAAACATGAGAATTCAAAATAAAGCATTTCAAACTCTTGCTTTAGTTTAGAGCACTCGAACCTAATCCGATGCATTTTACCAACACCAACTTATTTATTGTTTATCTGTTTACTGCCTATCGGTGACAGTAGTACACGATGCCCATAAAGCAATACTTGTAGCACTGTAGTTGGCACTTACTGCACGTATGGGTTAAACTTGAGTGGTAGAAATGAGCGTTTTAAATTCGTGCATGTAGTGCAAAATAACTGTGTCCTGTGGTTACTGATAGTAGTGCACAGATATACTGTAATCACCAAATAAGGTTTACAGACACTGAGGTGAGTGCAACAGTTCAGTGGGTTTTTCTCTATTAGAGTCGATGTCAGACGAGCTCAGTACTGTGATATGCATCACAACACAATATATGAATTGTCTGAATGCACGTAATGTTTGTATGAAATGTGGCTGTTAATTGCAGGTTGAAACTGAAGAAGTGAAAGCATCCTTGAGTGAGATCTTTAAGAAGTGGGCAAGGTAACTTGGTGCATGTGTGTCTCCTGTTCTGGGCTACATTGAAATGGTTTCAAACTAATTTATCATGTTTCTTCCTTTTTACAACGTGATGCATTCAGCTTGGATGATGGAGAGATTCCTCCTGTGCCTTCTGGTATGTACATCAGCTGAGGTTTTACTAAGTATTATTTATCAGAAGATTCACAGGACAAATCTGAGTACCGTACATGAATAATTTTGATGGAAATCATACTGACAATTCAAAACTCATATGGAGTGATCACTAATATTAGTAGAAACCAACTGAAACTCTTTAACTCCACAGGTGTTCAGACTCCTGAGCTTCAGAGTCCTGCAAAGAACAAGACAGGCTCTTCAACTGGAACCAAGTCTAAGGTCACAGCCCCCTCTGCTGGTAAACGAGTTGTCCATTTTAATATTATGTTTATATTGTGTAATGTGTGTTTGAGCAGTGTTTTTGTCTGACATTCATCTGGAGATGCCACGGATCTGACAATCTTACTTAAAGTTTGCTGAAAATGTATTCACCCTCAGGCCATCAAAGATGCAGATGACTTTGTTTCTTCATGGGAACCGACTTGGAGAAATGTAGAATTACATCACTTTCTCACCAATGGATCCTCTGCAGTGAATGGGTGCCGTCAGAATGAGAGTCTAAACCAGGGGTCACCAAACTTGTTCCTGGAGGGCCGGTGTCCTGCAGAGTTTAGCTCCAACCCTAATCAAACACACCTTAACCAGCTAATCAAGGTCTTGCTTGGTATACGTGAAACTTCAAGGCAGGTGTGTTGAGGCAAGTTGGAGCTAAACTCTGCAGGACACCGGCCCTCCAGGACCGAGTTTGGTGACCCCTGGTCTAAACAGCTAATAAAAACATCACAATAACCCACAAGTACTCCAGTCCATCAATTAACATCTTGTGAAGTTAAAAGCTTTGTGTTTGTACGAAACAAATGTCATTGACACGTTTTTAACTTCAAACCAGTGCTTCTGTCTAAAATGCCAGTCCTCTATCCATACTATTGCTTTCTCCAGTGAAAAAGTAATCTTGTCTTAATCAGAAGAGAAATATGCACAGATCAAGCACTGTTTACAGTGAAAGCAGTCCAATTCAGTTCTAAAGAAATATGTGGGTGGATTTTGATGTGAGAGGACAACAGGGGCTGGACTTTTTCACTGGAGGAAGTGTTATGGATTATAGACTGATATTTTGACCAGAAGTGACAGTTTGAAGTTAAAAATGTGTTGAGGGATTTGTGAAGTGAAAAGCTGCATGTTTGTAAGAAACAAGCTGTTAATTGATGGTGTGGATTATTTGTGAATTATTGTGATGTTTTTATCAGCTGTTTGGACACTCATTCTGACGGCACCCATTCACTGCAGAGGATCCACTGGTGAGCAAGTGATGCAATGCTACATTTCTGCAAATCTGATGAAGAAACAAACTTATCTACATCTTGGATGGCCTGAGGGTGAGTACATTTGCAGCAAATTTTAATTTTGGGGTGAAATTTTCTTTTAAAGAGAAAGAATTACATATGTAGTACACACATCCCTAGTTGTGATAGAGCTGAACTGTGATCTAAACCCTCAGTTAAAGTTTCTATATGTTATTTATATTTTTGGTTGTTTGTTTTGTTTATGGAAAGTAGATGGTCCAAAAAATTCTGTGAGCAGCAAGAAGACTTCAGGATTGGCAAACAAATCAACGGTATTTGATTTAAAACTGACCAAGATATTTTATCCAGATTTAACTGAGCCACCATACAGAAGTCATCTGACATATTCATCACTAATTCCACTCCACAGAAAAAGAAGGATTCAGTGCCTCCTTTAGTCCTTGCCGCTCCAGGAAATAATTCCGATTCAGACTCTAGTTTAGATGTGGAGAAGTGGAGGAAAATGCTTTCTGAGTTATCTGGTAAGACAAACTGTAAAAATGCATAACAGCACACATTGAAGGTTGTAGTGTATTACATATAGTCCTGCAGGTGGGTAAATCTCACAAACCCCATGTTTAACTTCAAAATCAAAAGAAAGATTTTGCTTCATATTTTTGTGGAAACCGTGATACATTTTTCAGTTTTCTTTGATGAATAGAAAGTAAAAAAAAAAAAACAGTATTTATTTGAAATGGAAATCATTTCCAACATTATAAATGCCTATATACATTATAAATGCCAATGCGCCCTTGCTGAATAAAAGTTTTCATTTCTTAAAAGAAAAAAAAAAGGTCTTAACTGACCGGCAGTTAATGTATTTATATGTATTTCCCATTCATTTTGATGTGACGTGTTTACATAAGATTCATACATAAACATGAAATATGATTATTGAAGTTTGTCTGTTGTTACAAGATGCCGATCGAGCAAAGATGGACGTTCTCTCAATCTTGGATGAAACTCCTGTCTACTCGCATGCGAAGTCTTCAGCAAAGGGAAAGACAACAAAGAAGCCGGCAAGAGCTAAAAAGGAGGGAAACCCAGCCAAGAAGGCAAAGTCCAATACACCAGCAAAGGCGGCGAGTGCCAAACCTGATGACATTCCTGTAACGACCGATGCATCTGAGACTCCTTCAAAAAAGTCAAAACACAAAGATGCTACAGCTATTTCTGATCATCAAGTTAAGACACCATCCAAAAAGGCTGGGAATAAGACAAATAGTAGTATCTCAGGTCTTGATGTGGTTAAGACCCCTAAAAGATCTAAAGGTAAAACTACTAACTCATCTGTTCAGGATGAGACTGATAAACCAGAAGCACATCATGAAACTAATGGACTCTTGGAAAATGACAAAATGGCCACTCCACTGACAAGGACTAAAAAGGTTGGTGTGTCAGATTCACAAGCCAATAGGACTCCTAAAAGAGTTCAGTTTAGAGCAGATCATAGTTTTTCAGAGCAAGTCGAGACCCCTAAAATAGCAAACGTTTGGAAAGATAATGGTACCTCAGAAACCAGCAGCACTGAAACTCCATCTAAAAAGGCTAAAAAAAGGAAAGGCCAATCTGAAGCTAGTAATGTTGAAACTGACAATAGTCCGTTAAATAATAAAGAGGTTAAGAAAGCTGCTTGCAAGCTGCTAGAAACTAACCTTACAATGGACGCTACCTCTGACCAATCAGAGATGCAATCAAAGAAAGTGAAAAACAAGAAGTCTAAAAGTGTTGTAGAGCCTGTTCCTGATGAGACGCCTTCTAAGAAGGTTAAAGTTAAGAAAACAGAAGGTGCTTCTGAGATTGACCAAGAAACGACATCTGAGAAAGCTGATGTCTCTCTAGAATCTGCTAAACCTGACTCTTCATCTAAAAAAGCCAAACTTAAGGACAATAAAAGCCATTCAGAAACACTTGAGCCTGAAATGCCGTCTAATAAAGCTAAAGCCAAGAAAGTTAGAAGCGACGAAGAACCTGCTGGAGAAGTTAAAATGACCAGTAAGAAGCTCAAAACGGTCGTGTCAGATGATGATCTCTTGCGGTCCGACTCTACAAACGGCTCTTCGAAAAAAAGAAAAAACAAGGCTGCTGATGTTGTGGAGATCCAGAATGACGTTCCTTCAGAAATGCCCTTAAAAAGTAGTAAATCTCGAGCAAAAACTCTAGATGGTGATGGTTTGGGAAATGAGGAAACCTCTAGTCAAGATCTAAAAACTCCTTCCAAAAAGGAAAAACGCAAAAGGAAAGAAGCTTGTGACGTCCCAGCACCGGAGGAGGCCACACCAGAGCCCAAGAAGGCCAAGAAAGACAAAGAGAAGAAGAAGAGCAAGGAGGGAGAAAATGAAGATGCTCTTCAACCACCACCAGCAGAAGAAGCATTTGTTCCTGTAGAAACAAATCAGAAGAAAAAGAGTGAGTGATTATATGCATATCTTGGCTTATGGCTTTATTTTACTGCATCTTTCAGTTTTTGATTGCTTGTGTTCTCTTTCACTCTGAAATGATGCACAGAGAAGAAGAAAGAGAAGGAGAGAGAAGAAGAAACAGAGGAGATAATCCCTGATGATCCTCCTGTATCTGCTCCAGTTGAGGAGGTGCACAAAAAGGTAAAAATTGGTGGACGGAGCATGCTGTTTTACATTGTGTTCCTTAAAGGGTTAGTTCACCCAAAAATGAAAATTCTGTCATTAATTACTCACCCTCATTTCGTTCTAAACCCGTAAGACCTCCGTTCATCTTCGGAACACAAATTAAGATATTTTTGATGAATTCTGAGAGCTCTCTGACCCTCCCATAGACAGCAATGTAATTACCACGATCAAGGTGCAGAAACGTAGCAAGGAAATCGGTAAAATAATCCATGTGACATCAGGGGTTGAACCGTAATTTTACGAAGCTACGAGAATACTTTTTGTACGCAAAGAAAACAAAAATAACGACTTTATTCAACAATTCGTCTCCTCCCCATTCATTTTGATGTGACATGTTTACATAAGATTCATACATAAACACCCTGGTGCCATTTTGGAGAATATCCACTGAACGTAAACAGCGTATGCTATTCTGTGTCAGCTGCGTCACGCGGATACGTTTTCTACGTTGTTTACGCTTTGATTTGAACGAAAACAACGTATCCGCTAGGGATGTGCGGGTCTAGTCGACTAGACGGTACAGCTCCTACTAGTCGACACTGAAAACAATAGTCGATTACACGACAGAAAAAAAAAAAAAAAACAGGATTTTATCATTCACATTACCATTATTTTAACATTGCATTTAAAACATTTTAAATAAAACGTTTGAAAAATAATACATTTATTTTTAAAAGTTTATCTGGGCGGAAACTACATTTTTACCTCAGACCTCACATGCGTTTTCTTCGTGTCAGTTGCGGCGAGTTCAGAAATGACCATGTGGAAGATGAGAAGGTGTGGGATTTTGAATTAGAAGGAAACGCAAAAGTTTTGAGTAAACTGTGTAATGTCAAATTGTCTTACAATAACTCTACTGGAGCGATGCGTAATCATATTCAATACAGGCACGTAGGCATTAGCTTAGAGGCTGGCCAAGGCCAGCAAATGTCAATCACATCATTCACTACAACCCGCCGGTGCTGCGATCCCGTTCGCGCCGTCTATTCCTCTAACGAACACCCACTTCGGTGGTGGTGCGGGTAATGCTATTTCTTGATAAACCTTCCTATTGTTTTTGACTTGTGTTTTAATATGTTGGCTAACGTTATATAAAGATTAAGAGTTCTGTCAGGCTATTGATTGATTTTCCATTGTTCTGCATTTCCCCAGCTGATTTGAATAAATAAGCTATGTTTTGACCGATGTTGAGTGTATGCTCTTCTTTTATTTCTTTTTAACGACCACCTAAAATGAAATGATGATAACGCGAGGCAAGTGTGCGGCAAGCGGAATTCATTGAGGGATTTGACAGTGTGATTCATAGATTAAGTATTTAAAATATATGCTATTATATAGGCTATGCTACACGCACGCACAGAGGTTTTTTTTTCTTACCATCTTTTGGGGGTTTCTTGCTTTTAGGCTAGTCGGATACAAAATTTTCGTTTAAACGACAGTCAAATTAGTCGTCGCGCACATCCCTAGTATCCTCGTGACGCAGCTGACACAGAATAGCATACGCTGTTTACGTTCAGTGGATATTCTCCAAAATGGCACCAGGGTGATGCGGAGGAGACGAATTGTTGAATAAAGTCGTTATTTTTGTTTTCTTTGCGTACAAAAAGTATTCTCGTAGCTTCGTAAAATTACGGTTGAACCCCTGATGTCACATGGATTATTTTACCGATTTCCTTGCTACGTTTCTGCACCTTGATCGTGGTAATTACATTGCTGTCTATGGGAGGGTCAGAGAGCTCTCAGAATTCATCAAAAATATCTTAATTTGTGTTCCGAAGATGAACGGAGGTCTTACGGGTTTAGAAGGACATGAGGGTGAGTAATTAATGACAGAATTTTCGTTTTTTGGGTGAACTATCCCTTTAAATGGTCTTTACTTGGTCTTAAAAAGTCTTTATCTTCATGAAACCTGCAGAAACCCTGTATAATAATAAAACTGATTAAGATTGATGGTTCTGTAAGTAAATTACTTGTACTGCTCTTTTATTGCTCAGAAAAAGAAGTCTTCCAAAGAGAAGCAGTTCAGTAGTGATGAAGCTCATGGACTCAACAGCACATAACTGATGTAACGGCCCTCGACACTTCAGTTCCCAATCTCACAGTCTCGGCTGAAATAATGATTTTACCTGAATGCATGCTCCGTCCGTACTGTTCATATGTATGTAAGTCAGTGTTTGTATGTTTTGTATTTTTATTGGGAGCTACATTTTGAGAAATATTTAGTATTCTTGTTTTTCTATTTTTGATAACTGGACTTCCTGTGATTAAAAAGGATTTTATTCCTTTTGTATTGTTTTAAAAACCTTTTTTTTTTAAATCATGAGATTCAAAAAAAAAAAATCATATTGTTTTATTTTCATTTTGGTCATATGTTTTATTTAAAAAAAAATGTAATTAAAAAAAGTACAATTGCTTAAGATCAAGCACTAAATTCTATAAATGTCCTTTTGTGCTAAAATTTGTGCCCGTTAAGATAAGAATTGTCACATTGTATTCGTAATTTTTTTGTGATTCAAAATACACATCAGATGGTTTTATTTACATTTGTCTCACCTCATTCTTCACACAAAAATGCACTGCAGATGTAAGTACATTTGTTGGCATGTTTCCTATTAAAAACAGGACATTTGGGTGGGAAATATTGAATTTATTTTTTAAATGGCCAATTGATAAAAAAAAAAAAGTCAGCCATGAACCGTAATTTGCCGCTTGATTTGCTACAGTGTATTAGAGAAGTACATCTAAATTTAATCTTTTTTTTTTTCTCCATTTTCCCAGAAGACACTGTAAATTATTAAATACTTTAATAATGTGTATTTTAGAGTAGTGGAAAGAAAACATCCAAAATACACATTTTGGTGCTTAGTTTATTACACTTGTCCTATTTGCATCTGTAGATTTAAATTACAAAACATCTTTAAATGCCATTTTCTCTATTTGTTTCTCATTTACGGTGTCATAAATCTCCACTTCAGTACCATTTACAGTACATTCACCAAGCTTTGTAGTTTTATTCCTATCTATAATCTGAAGATTCTTACAGAGGGGGTTGTTCATAAATCACTGACTTTATATAACATTTTATTTCTAAAAACATGTAAAACTCCATAAAAACTAAAACCTCGGGCAGAAATCATGTTCATGGATAACCTAATGTATTAAAGATTTATTAAAGGGGTCATATGATGTTGCTAAAAATAACATTATTTTGTGTATTTGGTGTAATGAAATGTTTATGCGGTTTAAAGTTTAAAAAACACTATTTTCCACATACTGTACATTATTGTTTCTCCTCTATGCCCCGCCTTTCTGAAACGTGTCGATTTTTACAAAGCTCATCGGTCTGAAAAGCGAGGTGTGCTCTGATTGGCCAGCTA
>NW_015547838.1:419742-420712 GCF_001515605.1 Sinocyclocheilus anshuiensis | reverse complement strand
CATCCAGTGGGGACATAATTACTGATTATAATGACTTCTACTGTCTTTTTACACGTTGCATTGCATCGTGCCGTGTAAACATAAAACCATGTCTGCATTTGTGGTTGGAGAAATGACAAACAAGCTAAACTTGTTGAACTTGAAAACTCACGTTTGAATCATCAGTGGCAAATCCTCTAAATGAAAACGTACTTACAGTCTGTGAGTCAGAACAGCCGGCATTGTAGTCTACTCTACCAGGATCAGGAAACAGTCCTCCATAAAATGTGCTGCACACAAATGAATATTTGGGTTGAACTGTTCTGGAACAGTGTTGTAAATACAACTTAACCAATGATTTCTAGTCGTGTCCTCTTTTGGAAGGCCAAACAATGTAGTTTCACTTTCATAACAAAACACACAGCGGGCTAGAGTGAGCGGAGGGAGGCGGGCTAGAGAACGGCGCTGCTGGCGGATTCGACGAAGGAGCGTCCAGCGGGCTTGTGGCAACCACATGTTGTGGAAACGCTGGTCACATTGCTAGACATTGTCAAGACAACGAGAGACCTCATCAAAGCTTTGTCTGTTATGCATGTGGAAAGAATGGTCACATAGCAAGGCATTGTTTAGAAAAAGTTAGAAAAGATCAGGAAGTTCTTTGTTTTGCATGTGGAAGTTTGGGACACAAGGCAAGACAGTGTCACTTTTCACACAAAAGAAGGATGAGCTATCGTGATTTGCTTAAGAAGATAGGCAGTTTAGAAACCCAGTTGGCACTGTTGAAAGGAAATAAGGAAGAAGCCATTCACACCTTGCCAGACACAGCACTGCATGAACAACATGACTGTAGCTCAGTCACAAACAGATGCTGATGTGAATTGTAGGAATAGTTTTATGATAGTATTATATTTTAGAAAATATGTTTACTATCAAAAGGGGGGTGATTCTTTATCATTTTTGGGAAATGTGTTAATGGCATTAATATTTAAAT
>NW_015547838.1:409482-419366 GCF_001515605.1 Sinocyclocheilus anshuiensis | reverse complement strand
TAAGCATCGAGATGCTGGAGAAAGATGATCCGGTCATCTGAAGGACAAGAAGGCCAGCAAAACCAGTGGAGCCAGGGGACTTCCAGAAGAAAAAGGACTTCTTAAAGAACAGAGTGATCATCAGAATCAGAAATTGAGAGATTTCCATACCTACAAGATCCAGAACTCCAAGCCTAAAAGATATAGAAACCCTGAGACCCACAATGGCATGGATGGACCTGATGAAACTCTGTCGCTCTGTGTACCTGGCCTATACCACTACACTCGCTATCTCCAGAGCTTGTGTCCCCATTCCTTCTTTCACATAATGGTATGATCCTAGTCTGTCCTCCCATGTGGTTAGCTGCATGTTTTCTTTTGTTTTGGTGCCAGAATCGACGTAATACAGCCTCAAATTAGAAATTTGATCGCTGCCACTGCCAGACAAAAAATACGACGACAGCTGTGGTTAAATGCGATAAAATGAGCAGACTGAACAGAAATGATTGTCAAAAATGCTCACGTTTGCAGCGCACACTTCTTATTAGAAAAGGTTCAATAAAGTATTGTCTTTTGTTGTTATGGACGCGTCTACAGATTTCTTGCCATATGTCTATGTTTCTTGCATCTCACGACTATGTCGTGTATGAAATAATGTCTGTGTGCATGTGTAAAACAACAAACTGACAATTTATATATAATCATTTGTAATTGTATATACATTGTTGTGATTAATTGTGGCTGGAACAATAATGTAGCTGTAAAAATAGTTGCCTGCTGAAATTGAAATGTATATACATCTTCATCATGACTAGATAGACACGGTGAGTTTGTCTTTACTATACACGTTAGATGTGATCCACCTCATAGTAACAATCCTGTCAGATCGTCCATCCTTTGAGTGAGAGTGTACGTTACAGGTCGGCCGATCTGGTTTTGTGGTTAAAGTTAACCTTTTCGACATGTTTCCGTGTTGTTGTTGCTCAGCAATGGCATGGATGTGATGTTGTCTGGGGATTTGGCAAAAGGAGAGTGGGACTGTGGGTGGTGCTCAGGGTGGTGACTGAAGGCAGTGACTGTGTAGTTCTGACGTCAACTTTTTACGGAAGTCACAACGGTTCGTGAAAAATCACAGCTACTTTATGCAGGCTGTGTGCATTTTACTGTGGACTGACTGTTTTGAAACTTATATGGTAGTTAAATAGCCCCTAGACCTCAGTTATCGTGAAAAAAGCCAGGAAATTTCAGTTTTGACAATATGGGACCTTTAAGGTGGATTTGCTGTTGTTGTTTTTGGGGGAAATTAATGTGTACTCACTCATGTAAGATATTTTCAAGAGAGAAAACTTGGATCACTCTTATAAAGTATATTTCTTGGCACCACACTGTAATTGTTTTTGTTTGTTTTGTTTTGTTTTTGTTAAACTTTAATCAGTTGTATTCAATTTCATTTTAATTTTATAAATTCAAATATAAAACTCTGCAGTGAATGGGTGACATCAGAATGAGAGTCCAAACAGCTGATAAAAACATCACAATCCACAAGTAATTCACACAACTCCTTCAGTAAACAGCTGAGTGTTTGTAAGATACAAATCAATTAAGACATTTTTAAATTAAAACCTTTGCTTCTGGCCATAATAACTCTTCCTCCATGCATTGGTGAGCAAGTGTAATGCTATATTCTCTAAAACTGTTCCCATGAAGAAACAAACTCTTCTACATTTTGGATGGACTGAGGATGGATACATTTTCAGCAAATTGTCATTTTTGGGTGAACTATTTCTTTAATTATGACTCATTAATGACCAGTCCTGCTGATTCAAGCAGATTCTTATCAACATTTTAGTGTCATCTTTTAAAGCAAATTCCTTTTGTTTTACATCAACTTCTTTTTTGGCTGATCTAGGAGTTCTTGACTCTGACTTTAGACGAGATCCTAGTTTAATTGCCGTCTTTCTTAAAATATGGCTCATGAAGTTATTTATAGCCTAAATGTACGATTAAATTGGTAAAAGCAAATGCGCCGCTTAATCCACTCTCCCGCGCAATTTGTCACAGCCTCACAGAACTAACCGGGACTACACAGATTAGTGATATCACTCCGCAGTATCACTGGGTGACGCGGTCCGCACCTGAAAAATAAAAACAATAATATCTCTGCGCTGTCGGTACGCGGTCACCGGTCAGTCTTGTTTATCTTGATAATACCTTTAAAAAATGTTAAAGAAGCTTTCAAAAACTTTTCTTGGGGGAAAAAAACATTTTTTGTCTATGTCTTAAAAATAAAAATAAAACTAGGCTATTTGTCTATGTTGGAGTTGTTTTAGTCAAAAAGAGCACAGCGATTATATAAAACATACCATATAGTTTTGTAATTATTCCATTTTGTTTCTGGTTAAGAAAAGTTGAAGAACCTCTGCTTTAAATGGTACATTGTTTCCTGTGTTAATGTAATTAAACGTTAAGTGTAAATGATGAAGACTGTTAGTAGTGCTTATGACAAGCATCACTATTACTATTGCTCAAAACATCTGCTATTCAAGAAAAAAAAGAGCTAAAAATACTGTAGAAATGTCCACAATAGTGCACCCATCCATTATCCTTCCTTTCTTACTTCATTCTTCCTATGACTCAAACACTCATCATTAGGCCTACTCATGAACGCTCTCTCTGTCTCGCTCTCTTTCTGGCTCCTCCTTAAACACTTTTCCTGTGCAGTTAAATATGTCCTGACAGCATCTCAGCATCACATTCAGTCAGCGTAAACTTGTGCTCCAGTGATGAAGGTTGTGCTGTTTCTCTTCTCCCTCACGGTGTGTCTGAAGTCTTCCTGTGTCCTGGCGAAGACTTTGGAGTTCTTCATCGCAGCAGTGGAAACTAAGTGGGAATATGTGTTTACAGACACAGCAGACCCTACTGCAAACCAGAGGTGGGCATTTCTATTATTATGCACACAACAAACATGCTTTTTAATTATTGCTACCCACAAAGATTTATTATACACCTTTTATGTCATTTATTATACATATATTATGAAATTTTGCTACACAGTGTTCTCAAAACACCACTGTGTTCGAACAGTGGTGTTTTATCAGAGTAAACTGGAATGTGACCATCAAGCATAATGTCACCAGTAAGTTGTTACAGAAAGGAAACAGCTTTGAGAAAGTGTTTGATCTTTTCATTACTTGACATGTACTCAGTCCAGCATCCCTCAAAGACAAAAACTTTGAGGGCTGTCCAAATTTCAGATATGCTTCCAAGTTGTATAGTTAAACAGAGCATAATGAATGTGAACATAGTTTGCAGTTAGATACGGTCAGTGTCATTCAAAGTTTGATTGATTGTTTTGGTGATCAGAAGCCTGCCTGTTATTTATATTTAAGTATTCTCTTAGTGCTTTTCAGTCCATGAATAGTGAACATGCGGTCAGAACAAACATGCTTTGATTTGGTGTTTTCAGAACAGAATATGATAACAGTTCAAGCTCATTAGTGTGAAACCGCAGCAGATCATTTGCTGAATATGCATATTTGTTGCAACCATGCATACTCCTTTATAAGACAAAACATTCTGTTATTAGTTAGTACTACATTTTTTAAATACAATTCCTGGTGTAATTATTAAAGGAAAAGTTCAGCCTTAAATTATTGTTGCTCTTTTGTTAGTTTTGACTGTTTTTATTGTCCTCATTTGTAAGTCGCTTTGGATAAAAGCGTCTGCTAAATGACTAAATGTAAAATGTAAAATGAAAATTTGCTGAAAATGTAGGCTACTCACCCTTAGGACATCCAAGATGTATAATTAGTTTCTTCATAGGAACTATGAAATGTTTTAGAGAAATGTAGCATTACATCACTTGCTCACCAATGGATCCTCTGCAGTGAATGGGTGCCGTCAGAATGAGAGTCCAAACAGCTGATAAAAACATCACAATAATCCACAAGTAATCCACACCACTCCAGTCCATCAATTAAGATCTTGTGAAGTGAAAAGCTGTGTATTTGTAAGAAACAGATCCATTATTAAGGTGTTTTTAACTTCAAACTGTCGCTTCTGGCCAAAATATGAATCCTCTATCATTATAACACAAAAGCCATCCCCTGTTGTCACATATCAAAATCCGCAGACATATTTGTTTAGTACCATTTGAACTTGTAAACGGTGCTTTATCTGTGCATATTTCTCTCCTGATTCAGACCCAAATACTTTTCACTGGAGAAAACAATGTTATGAAGAGAGGACTCATATTTTAGCCGGAAGCAACGGTTTAAAGTAAAAAATGTCTTGATGGATTCTTACAAACATTTAACTTCACAAGACATTAACTGATGGACTGGAGTCATGTGGATTACTTGTAGATTATTGTGATGTTTTATCAGCTGTTTGGACTCTCATTCTGACGGCAACCATTCACTGCAGAGGATCCACTGGTGAGCAACTGATGTAATGCTACATTTCTCCAAATCTGTTCCCATGAAGAAACAAACTCATCTACATCTTGGATGACCTGAAGGTGAGTGCATTTTCAGCAGCTTTCCATTTTGGGGTGAACTATTCCTTTAAACATTTAGCAATGAATTGCTAACTATGGATTAATAAAGTTGCATTGTATTATGTTGCATTGCACTGTATTGTAAATATGTTTAGTAACTGCATAATAATTCCTAACAGGAAATTTACATCTGGTGTCCAGAAATATATCAAGGCTGTATATACGGAATACACTGATTCCACTTTTACAACACCAAAGTCAAAACCTCCATGGGCTGGTCAGTATAAGCTTAAACATTTCTGCTTCTTAGGAAAAAAAAAAAACATTAAAAAGTTTAGAACTAAATGAATAGAAAGTTAAATGATCTGTTTCAGGTATTCAAGGCCCGACTATCAGAACAGTGGTGTACGACAGGGTTGTGGTGCACTTCAAAAACTTTGCATCACAATTTTTCAGTATTTCTCCCATCGGCATTCCGTACTGGAAACAATCAGAAGGTAAATCTAACAGAATGGAATTTGCATTAATCTCTTTGAAATTCTATATACTCTTAAAAATAAACTTCATTGCATTGATGGTTCCATGAAGAACCTTTAACATCCATGCAATCTTTCCATTCCACAGAAGGTTCTTTATAGTGTAATAAGGTTCTTTATATTATTAAACTGTTCTAAAAGTTCTTTTAAGAACTGCTCATTGATTGATAGATAATTTCATTCCAGATTGTCTAACTTGTACCGCATGAGACAAATTGTGTATAGAATGAACTCACAACATCATTATAGACTTGTTTTGGAATTCTGTAAATTTGTTTTTGTTGTAACACTGGAGATACTAATAAATTCCAGAGTGCGTAAAATACATGTGATTTCCCGTATAAACCAACATATAGTAAGTTTGGGCTTGCCCAGCAAAATGAAAGCAATAACCTGAGATATGCAGCAATATACTGATGGGTTTGAAAAACCATATTGTGTAAAGATAAACCTCAACATCCTGCTTTTCCACCGCAGGCGCAGGGTACGAGGACTCCAGTTCTGTTCAGGAGCGAGCGGATGATGCAGTGCCTCCTGGTGGTTACTACAAGTACGTGTGGGACATTTCCCCCAACTCGGGGCCAACCACATCAGATCCAGACTGTCTCACCTACATCTACTCATCACAGGTGGACATCGTCCGAGATTTCAACAGCGGACTCGTCGGGACTCTCCTGATCTGTAAGACAGGTGTGATTCTGTTGCTTCTCTTTTGGGATTTGTCAAATATATCAAGTAAAATATCACTGACATTTTGTACTAAATGAGAAAGTTGGTAAATATTTGACATGTCCTTTAAAATGTTCCTCTCTCAGAGGTTCTGACTGAGGAGAGACAGCGGAAGACTCCAGAGTTCATTTTGCTTCTTGCTGTCTTCGATGAGAGTAAAAGTTGGTACCGGGAAGTGGGCCGAGCAGACAAACTGAAGAAAACTTCCAGTCCAACCCAGTACCACACCATCAATGGATACATCAACTCAACATTACCAGGTGCGATCAGCCTCACCACACCTGAGCAGCTGCCATAAATCAGCTGCTGAGAAATGGTTATCATTAGTGTTGAGAAGGAGATTTTTCACTTTACAGTATTAATACAGTTTGATTGGAATGGAAATAGATTCATGCAAAAAATATATTAAAGTTACTAAAAGGTTTAATTTTCTTTATGCAAAATATAAATATACACTACAAAAAGTTTGGAGTAATTAAGATTATTTTTAATGTTTTTGAAAGAAGTCTCTTCTGCTCACTAAGGCTACATTTATTTAATCAAAAATACAGTAAAAACAGTAATACTGTGAAATATTATTCCAATTTAAAATAACTGTTTTTTTATTTGAATATGCTGAATTTTCAGCATCATTACTCCAGTCTTCAGTGTCACATGATCCTTCAGAAATCATTCTAATATGCTGATTTATTGCTCAAGCAACATTTCTAAGTATTATTGATGTTGAAAACAGTTGTGCTGCTTCATATTTTTGTGGAAACCGTGATGCATTTTTACAGGATTCTTTGATGGATAGAAAGTTTAAAAGAATAGCATTTACTTCTGTAACATTATAATAAATGTCTTTACTGTCACATTTCATCAATTTAATTCATCCTTGCTGAATAAAAGTATTAATTCCTTTAAAAAAATCTCAAGGGATCATGTGACACTGAAGACTGGAGTAACGGCAACTAAAATTTAGCTTTGCATCACAGGACTAAATAACATTTTCAAACATATTCAAACAGAAAACAGTTATTACACCTTTAATATAACAGTTAAATTGTAATATTTCACAATATTACTGTTTTACTGTATTTTGATGAAATGCAGCCTTGGTGAGCCAAAGAAACGTCTTTTAAAAAACATTAAAAACTATTCCAAAATTTTGACCAGTAGTGTCATTTCATTTTTTTTTTTTCACTGGGGTAGACATGTTCATTAAGATTCAACACTGTACTGTGTGTTGTATTTTACATGCTGTAATTCTCAAACGTATTCTGTAATTGTTGTTTCATCAGGTCTAACTGTGTGCCAGAAGAGTCCAGTGGTGTCCTGGCATCTTATTGGTCTTGGGTCGACCCCAGAGATCCACAGCATCCAGTTTGAAGGACACACCCTAAAGGTATTCGACCATAAGCGGGTAACTGTAGAGATGACGCCCATGACCTTCACTACGGCCCTGATGAAGCCATCTGCTACCGGAAAGTTTCTGATCTCTTGCAAGATCCACTCTCACCAGACCGGTAAGACTCTGCTCATTCAATGAAAAAGGTTTCGTATTTGTACTATCATAATAATAACGCTTCATCAGTACTTACTTTGTAAGACAAAATAAAGTAATTGCAGCTGAGGTAAAGGTTTTTTTTAAAGAAATTAATACGTTTAATCAGTAAGGATGCATTAAATTGATCAGAAGTGGCAGTTAAGATATTTATAATGTTATAAAAAGATTTCTGTTTCAAATAAATGCTCTTCTATTCCTCTTTCTATTCATCAAAGAATCCTGAGAAAAACTATCAGAGTCTCCAACAAAAATATGAAGCAGCACAACTTTTGGTAACACTTTATTTCGATAGTCCATTTTAGACATTCTATTAACAGTAAGTAACTTTGCAACTACATGTCAACTAGCAGTTAGTAGAGTATTAGTAGACTGTCTGCTTAATATCTTCTAACACTTTCTTTGTCAACTTATTCTACTAACCCTAAACCTACCCTAATAGTCTACTCTGAGAGTTAGTAGACATGTAGTTGCAAATTAATGAGAATTAGTTGACATGTAGTTGACATGTAGTTACAAAGTTACTTATAGTTAGTAGAATGTCTAAAGTGGACTATCGAAATAAAGTGTAACCCAACTTTTTTTCAACAAATGTTTCTTGAGCAGCAAATCAGCATATTAGAATGATTTCTGCAAGACTGGATTAATGATGCTGAAAAGTGTGGCTTTATGTTATATCTTTTTATATATGTTATATCTTTTTAAATTGGATGTTTTAAGTAAAAGTGAAGCAAAATTTGCAATGGCACAGTTTGATTTGCTTGTTAGGCGATCATACAGGCTTTTTCTTGGACAAGAAATTGTTGTTTGTTTAATAAGGGGAAAGATTTAGGTCAAGATGACCTGAGAAATATGTACTTTGCACTGTGATGGTCTCAATGAATTTGCAAGGAGTAATAAGTGCTGTTTGCTTTAGAAATGTAATTGAATAAGAGTGTAAATCATTGACGTTTCTCTAATGTTTGATTTAACTCTCTTCTCCAGCTGGTATGAATGTGTTCTTCACTGTTGATAACTGTCCTGAACCTGTGGTGGCCCCAATCCCAGACAAACAAAACGTCATACATGCTGGGGATGAGGAGGAGGAGGAGGATGAAGACAACATGTTTTCCATTGTGTTCAAGCAAGGAGGCCCAGTATCAGTGCTTCGATCGAGTGCCAAGGGAAGACCTAAAGTGTGGGTTCATTACATCGCTGCAGAGGAGATGGACTGGGATTATTCGTCTCAAAGCGGCGACCGGTACGTCCTGATGTCCTGAGATGAATGATGTGAAACTGACTGAAACTAATGTTGATTTTCATGCTTCAGGCCTTCATCGTCGTCAGCAGCAGAATCTGAGTGGTTCAGAAAAGGTCCTCAGCGCTTAGGTGGCATTTATAAGAAAGTAGCTTTTGTGGAGTATACAGACAAGACCTTTACTGTGAAGAAAACCACCAGCAAAATGCTGATGGGCCCGGAGCTCAGAGGGGAAGTGGGAGACAAATTTCAGGTAGGAAATGTAGATTTATAGGGATAGTTCACCCAAAATCCATTTATTCTGTTTACCTGTATAAATGTATTTCTTTCATGGAACCCAGAAGGAGAAAGACTGGTCTGACTTTTCCAATTTCCAATTGATGCTGAAGCTTTTAAGCTTAAAAAAAAAAAACTAAAAATCACTATAAATGTATCATATAATTAGTCCGTATGACTCGTATGCTATATTCCTAAGTGATCTAAAGTCATTAGATAGCTTTCTGTGAGGAATATCTGTTGTTATTCATGAATTATCTTCCAATCCAGTGAGTTCTTTAACCGCTGGACAAGATAATTCACAGTTCCTCTAGATATTTAATGCCGCAATGAGACGAGAGCAGTAAAATATTTTTGCATCCATATTATGAAGTACATCTTAGTGAAATGGATTATTAAAAAAGAAAAAAAATTATTGTGAAACATGCATGGATGAATTGTTCACAATAAGATCAATAAGACACATTCAGAAAATATATAAGATTTTTTACTTCATGCTGACTTTAAAGTGTTAAACTGAGATGTGATAAATTTTCTGAAATTCACTCTTTTGTATATCTTCATCAGATTGTTTTTAAAAACATGGCCAGTCGACCATTCAACATTTATCCAAATGGCCTGACCAGCGTTCTGCCTTTGAAGAACGCAAACAAGGGTACGAGGCACTGCATTTCATGTTTCTTTTTTTTCACATTCACATTTAAAGGAACACCCCACTATTTTTGAAAACAGGCTCATTTTCCAATTCCCCTAGAGTTAAACAGTTGAGTTTTACCGATTTCGAATCCATTCAGCCGATCTCCGGGTCTGGCGGTAGCACTTTTAGCTGCAGCTTAGCATAGATCATTGAATCTGATTGGACCGTTAGCATCTCGCTCAAAAATGACCAAAGAGTTTCGATATTTTTCCTATTACCTAGCTGTGGGCTATTTTCAGGCGCTGCGTATATCATTGCGCCTGCTGCACCCATGGTACGACAGCAAAGTTCCTTGATTATTACGCCGGAATGAGAGTATAGTTCCTAGCCATATCGGCCTAGAAAATCGCAACTTTTAATTTTCCGTCGGTCTTAGTACACGATGT
>NW_015547838.1:404235-409062 GCF_001515605.1 Sinocyclocheilus anshuiensis | reverse complement strand
TATATATATATATATATATACACACACACACACACACACACACACACACACACACACACACAGCAGCAACAGCAGCAGCACAGCTATGTAGGAAATCTTTGAATAAAAGCATGTATAACTGACAAACCATTTGCCTGAGACAACTGTCAATTATGCAGTTTTGTGTCATTATACAAAATATAAGTGACACACTACAATAAGGTCCCATAAGTTTACATTAGTTAGTGTAATAGCTAACAAAGAGCAACACAATGGGTGTAGTACTTATTAGTAATTTTATAATATTTGTTAGTATTTAGTAATTTTGTTGTTAAAAATTTTAATTCAGATTTAGTTATTTTAGCACTTCAAGGTAAATGAAACAAAAATGGGAAAGGCTGCCTTGACAAATAGCTTAAATAAAATACGTTTATTTTATTTCAGTTAACGTTTATTTTATTTTACTAGCAAACATTTTTTTTATGGTTTTAGTTTTAGTTAACGCTAATAACACTGGTGTCAGGTGTCAAGTTATTCTAGTAAAATGGATGAAAAATAACTTTTCATGGATTGAACATTTATTTTTCTTTATGGGTTGAAGACAAACAGGTGAACCTCCGTTCGTTGGCCGTTCCCCCAGGTGAGATAATGATGTACCTCTGGAAATTGACAGCAGACAATGGACCCACGGAAGCCGACCCACGATGCCTCACGCGCTTATACCAGAGTATGGTGGATCCCGTTCGGGACGTGGCATCTGGGCTGGTGGGACCCCTTATCATCTGCAAATCCCAATCTCTGGACAAAAGAGGCAGAGTGGTGAGAAGAGACTCTGACACAGATCTGTTTATCTCAACCTAGACTGACTGGAAAAACAATGCATGTAGCAAAAATGACGTTTACGTTGCTTCTCGCACCTTTTGTGGCACATTCAAAGTGAAATGTCTAGCAAATGGTGCGAAAATTTCATGAAGTTTTATCCAAAACAGATAAACATGGCGATGTTTTATTACATTGGTTGTTGTACATATCATAGCAGTTCAGAAATGAAATTTCGGGGGAGTGGCACTAAAAGGTTTATGCTCTATCGGTATTTTAAAATAACATAAAATAACATACCACACTAAAGTTCACCCTAAACCTAACCGAGAGTGTTAATAAAAGCATAGTTTATGGAATAGTTTATGGTAAAAGTGTTTGAGGTCATAGGAACCATGTGAAAATAAGCCTTTATTATTAGATAATCTGCCCCGTAATTATAATTTGCATGAAAAAGAATAAAACTTGTTGGTGTTTTACTTCCACTGGTGTTGCATGCGTAGGAATGCTTTTTGAGTTTTGCAAAAATGTAATTTCCATTGAGCCTATGTTGGTTTATCTGATGAATGGATGGATGGATGGATAGATAGATGGATGAATGAATTATTTTTATTTATAAATTATTAATAATATGTTTTCACAGGTAACTTCAGATAAAGAGAAGAAGCTCTTGTTCACTGTGTTTGATGAAAACAGAAGCTGGTACTTTGAGGAGAACATTAATAAAAACAGTGAAGATCTAACTAAGATTGACCGCAACGATCCAGATTTCTACAATTCAAATGTCATGCACAGTGGGTGTTGATTTTTACCCTATACATGTAAATGAATGGATAATCTGGGGTTGCTTTGGGTATTTGTATTATTACATGAAAACTGGATTAATCTAAGTTTTCATGAGTTAAATTGTTAAATCACTTTTTTAATTTAGACTTTCTGTCTGTCTGTTTCAGCTGTTAACGGGTTCATGTTCAACCACCTCCAATTCAGGGTGTGTGTTGGCGATGTCATACTCTGGCATGTGGCGAGCATTGGCATACAAAACAACTTCCTGTCAGTCTACTTCACAGGAAATACGTTTGAGAGGGATAAAACATATGGCACTGTCCTCACGCTCTTCCCGATGACTGGAGACACAGTGACCACTGAAGTGGAGATGCTAGGTAAGCATCGGAGGTCAAGATATTGGTTTTGAAAAATAAGAAGGTTTGATGAAGGGTTAATATCATTAACTAAAACTAAAATTAAAACCATGAAAAACATAAAATAAGCATGATCTGAAATAAAACAAAATATAATAAAAATGATATTTGCTATAAATATTATGTTATTTGTTATAGTTCTCATTTAGTTTGAGTTGAACTACTAAAATAAATAAAACAAATATAAGAATCATTCATAATTAAATCAGGAACCTGTTTTGATACCGTGTTCATAAGTCTGATGTTTGAACTTTGTAGGTGAATGGGAGGTCAGCGCATTTGACCCGTCTCTGAAACAGCAAGGCATGAGTGTTCGCTACACGGTTGTTAACTGTGAAAGAGTCCTACCCATGATGGACAGCGAAGACTACGATGACGAATTCATCGAGTTCATTGAACAGAACTTCCCGATTCCACGAGGCACAATGGAAAAGAACCGCACTATCGCCATTCGCGTGTGCCGAAACAGAACTGTGACGGACTCTGCGATTGGGCGAGTAAACACGAGCTCAGACAATGAGAGACAAAGCAGAACCCGTGTGTGTGAGATAAGATATATTCCCGTAAAGCGGGAAAAACATCTGGATGCGTTATCACAGGGCGGTATTCCACAGGATATTTTGGATCAACTGGATGGGGAGATGGGCGGAAATTCATTGGAACGTCAGAAAAGGTCCCACAATGAATCTGAGCCTTACAGATCAAGGCCAAACGAGATTGACCCTACAGTCATGTTAAATACCACAGAAAACAAGGAATTAACAGGAGAACATCAACATTTGAACGTTGCCAACATACAGTTGGATGAAGTTGAACACAATAAAACACATCCAACAAATGACCTATTTCGAAAATTCCTTTTTAAAGATAAAACCCTGTCAACTAACCAACTTCTAAACGACTCTACGGAGGAAAAGTCTGACAAAGCGAGAAATCGAAGGGAGCTTTGGAGTGTCAGCAAAGACAAAATAAACAAAGTGGATTCAAAAGTGCTGAGCAACAACGAAGTTCTGGAAGAATCTGGAAGTTCTGGTCTAAAGCAGGACAAGATGGAGGAAAGTTTGAATCTTCACTACAAAGATCCAAAGAAGTTCCAACCAAATCTGGAACTGGTTTTGGAGCCGATGTCAAATTCATCAGATAACCAGACCTATGGCAGGAAATCACTGGCAAGTGACTATGACGATTATGGCGATGAAGGAAGTGTTCTCGGTTTGGATCATCATGTTGAAGATAATGTCGGTATTAGGTCCACAGAATCAAGGTTCAGAAGCTATTACATCGCAGCAGAGGAAATCATGTGGGATTATGGGATCAATAAACCAGCTCAGCTCATCAAACCAAGGTAACAAAACATTCTGTGCCACAACCACATTTTTGGTCATTTTAGTGGACAATCCTAAAGAATTTCTAATGTTAGTGAATGATAATAATATTAATAATAATAAAAACAACAACAACAACAATACCTTTTGTTGATAGAAAAATCGATAAAATACAAACAATACAAAAACACAAACACAAACATTCAAATCAAATCACTAAAAGCTGTTCTAAACAAATACATTTTAATCAGAGTTTTAAACTAAGAAACAGAATCCAGTTGGCGAAAATGCAATGGTAAAGAATTCCATAATTTTGGCGCTAGCACCAAAAGAATATAAGATATTGTATAAAATCAAATGTTTGGTGGTGTCGGATTGAATCAGATCCATTTAGTTTAGTTGTATATAGTTTAAGGCAAAAATGCCTTAAAATCCTTATTGTCACAACCAGGTTTTTTCTGAAGAATTTCTATTTGGGAGAATCAAACAAATATAATATGAAATTATATATATAAATGTTACATATTGAATAAAATCTCATTTTTGGTGGTGTCTGATTAAATCAAATCTATTTAGATGAGCAGAAAAACAATACTAAATCATTATTTGTCATAAAAATAACGTCACAATGCAATGCTGTTTTAGATTGTGACATTAATATTATTGCTTTTCAAATTAAGCCTAAAACCAGCCTTAAAAGTTTGGTCAATTGTACTTGCACTAAATATTTCATGTGTCCACAGGGAGATGCGGAGGGGAATGAGAAAATATTTCCCAGCCTATAAAAAAGTAGTATTCAGAGCCTATCAGGACAGAGATTTCAAACATCCAATCAAACGAGGAGAACTGGACGAGCATCTCGGCATTATGGGTCCTGTGTTGAAGGCAGAAATTAATGATGTTCTTACTGTAAGTTTCTTCATTAATAGGAGCTATTAAAATGAGCATCTTAATTTAACCGAATATTGCATTCTTAAAGGGTTAGTTCACCCAAAAATGAAAAATCGGTCATTAATTACTCACCCTCGTGTTGTTCCAAACCTGTAAGACCTTCGTTCATCTTCGGAACGCAATTTAAGATATTTTTGATGAAATTTGAGGGCTCTCTGGCCCTCCCATAGACAGCAAGGTAACTACCACGTTCAAGGTCCAGAAAAGTAGCAAGATGATCGACAAAGTAGTCCGTGTGACATCAGGGGTTCAACTGTAAAGTTACGAAGCTACGAGAATACTTTTTTGCGCAAAGAAAACAAAAATAAAGAATTTATTCCACATTTTCATCTCTACTGCGTCACTTTGGATCTGTGTACTTTTCTGGACCTTGAACGTGGTAGTTACCTTGCTGTCTATGGGAGGGCCAGAGAGCCCTCAGATTTCATCAAAAATATCTTAAATTGCATTCCGAAGATGAACGAAGGTCTAATGGGTTTCGAACAACACGAGGGTGAGTAATTAATGACAGAATTTTCATTTTTGGGTGAACTAACCCTTTAAAGGCTCAG
>NW_015547838.1:379423-397208 GCF_001515605.1 Sinocyclocheilus anshuiensis | reverse complement strand
CTCACCCTCGTGTTGTTCCAAACCCGTAAGACCTTCGTTCATCTTCGGAACACAATTTAAGATATTTTTGATGAAATCTGAGGGCTCTCTGACCCTCCCATAGACAGCAAGGTAACTACCACGTTCAAGGTACAGAAAAGTACCAAGATGATCGACAAAGCAGTCCGTGTGACATCAGGGGTTCAACTGTAAAGTTACGAAGCTACGAGAATACTTTTTTGCGCAAAGAAAACAAAAATAAAGAATTTATTCCACATTTTCATCTCTACTGCGTCACTTTGGATGCGCGTTCACGACAGTATCATGACCCATGAAGCGAGCGTGTGGCGGCGCCGGCGCTGACCCAGATCCGGCGTGGTGACATCATTACGCCGGATCTGGGTCAGCGCCGCCACACGCTCGCGTCATGGGTCATGGTACTGTCGTGAACGCGCTTCGTAACTTTACAGTTGAACCACTGATGTCACACGGACTACTTTGTCGATCATCTTGCTACTTTTCTGGACCTTGAATGTGGTAGTTATCTTGCTGTCTATGGGAGGGCCAGAGAGCCCTCAGATTTCATCAAAAATATCTTAAATTGCATTCCGAAGATGAACGAAGGTCTAATGGGTTTCGAACAACACGAGGGTGAGTAATTAATGACAGAATTTTCATTTTTGGGTGAACTAACCCTTTAACGTGCAATCACATTTACAGGCAAATTTTCACAGGCGAAATCCAGTCATTTCAATAGAAATTCAAGTGAAGGTGAAAGATTACACTGATTTTGCAACAGGTTCAAGTTGGTCACGCGAATTTGCTGCGCTGACCATCAGAAAGCTGCTTGGTATGAAAGTGACTGTGTGAACTGTACTTCATACATTGCTACATTATTGACAACAGAAAATTGCCCATTAAACTTTGAGGAAATTTCACTAATGTGACCTGCAATCCTCCCTACCACACTCCTAAAAGTGTATGCTCCTGCCCGTTAACTACCATCCCTGAACGAGCAGTGCCATGCTGTTCCTTTAAAACAAGGCACAAAGTTACTTTCCAGACCATTCACTCTCTCTGCTCCTCTCTGGTCAAATGAGCAGCCAAACTCCATTTGAACCACAGAAACCATGACAACTTCCTGAAGACACAATTGAAGTCACACTTTTTCCACCAGCACCTAACCACTTCACAACCTTAAACCAATGCACTTGCAAAAAAACAAAACACAAATCCTCTTCTTTCTCTTTCTCTGCATTTCTCTTCTACTCTAGCTTATTTCCAAAAATGGTTTGCACCTTTATCATTGCACACACTATTTCCTTGCATTTCTTTTCCCACAAGGTGGTTTTCAAGAACCTGGCATCCAGACCATACTCTTTCCACTTGCATGGGGTGTACGATAAGACGCAGGGGAGTTTTAACCCTGGAACGGGCCCAGAAGGCGTCAAGGCCGAGGAAGTACCAGGTGATCCAGTTCCTCCAGGGGAGGAGAGGGTTTACAACTGGAGAGTCTCCAGACGACAAGGTCCCTCAGCGTCAGAGTTTGCTTGCAAGGCTGGGGCCTACTACTCCAACATCAACATGGTAATTCAGTGTGCAACATACAAATCAAAATTACATTTTCATGTTGTCTTTAACCCTATAAAGCCTCCAGTATCATATTTGATACACACATTTCTAAGGCCTCTAAATTATCAAAATGATCAAAACTTTGCTGAAAAACATGTTGCAAACAATCTACTACACGCATGATTGATAGTTTATACTTTTTAGCAAGTAAAAGGCCTTTAGTATAATTGTAAAAACATCAGGTCACCTTCAGGTCATGGTCCACATGTCTGTTTGCTGTGAAATCTGATTTTTATAAAGTAAATTTAAGTATAACTTTTATATTGTTAGACATTTTTTCAAGATTTACTCGATTATCCATGCATCATTTTTTAGAAAAATCAATATGAGAGTATGAGCTCCATATTCTCATGAGACATATGAGCCATAAAAGCCTGATCAAATATGACACTCAACAAAAAATTCCCAGATAATGCATGAAATGATCAAATGTTTAGCTTGAATGCAGTGCAAGTCGCTTTGGATAAAAGCGTCTGCCAAACACATAAATGTAAACTTAAATATCAACTTCTGTATTCCTCTTGCATCCACCAGGAGAAGGACATCAACTCTGGTCTAATCGGTCCGGTGCTGATATGTCGTCCTGGTACCCTCCATCCACGCGTCTTACGTCAGCCTGACGTGACAGATTTCTTCCTTCTCTTCACCACCTTTGATGAAAGAAAGAGCTGGTACCTCGACTACAACATCAGGAAGTTTTGCACCCCACCCTGCCAGGCCAAAGTAGACGACCCATGGTTTGAGATGAGCAACAAGTTTGCAGGTACATTTTCATAATTTATGATTAACACGGCATTCGTGTTGGAGATCTCTTATGAAACGACCAGTCTGATCTGTTTATGTTCTCTGTCTCAAAAATGATTCGTACCAAATGGGCACATGTGTGTTTATGCTTGTTATTGTGTTATAGAATTTGGTGGTTAAATCACACACACAAACACTTACAAGAAACCGGCCGTATAATGTAACATGCTGAACGAATTTAATGCACTGCCAATATTCCAAACGCCCAGTTTTTCTAAATATAAACATTTGATAATTCACTGACTCAGGGCAACACATGCATATTTACATTTCTGCATTTGGCAGATGATTTTATCCAAAACAACTAACAGTGCATTCAAGGTATACATTTTATTAGTTCACACATTCCCTGGGAATTGAACCTATAAACTTGGCGTATTAGAGGAGATATTAGGAAATGTAATAATAGCCGTAATTATTGTGTTGTGTTTTGTTGGTACTTGTAGCTATTAATGGTTACGTGTCAGAGACGCTTCCTGGCCTGATAGTTGAACAGTACCAGACGGCTCGCTGGCACCTCCTCAATGTTGGAAGTCGTGGCGAGTTTCACGCTGTACACTTCCACGGACTGCCGTTCGGAGTCGGAAAAAATCAGGAACACCGCATGGGAGTTTTCAATCTCTATCCTGGTAAACCAAATCCATCACGTCTTTTAGTATGTTAGATTTACAAATCACAATTCATTAAATGTAACTCAGGCAGTCTGTCTGCAATCTTACAGCATATACCTACAGTACAGTTTAACATTTAAAAAAATTTGTTTTTTATTTTTAATATTTTTGGAAGAATCTTCTTCTGCTCACCAAGACTCCATTTATTTTTATAAAAATATAGTAAAAACAGTACTACTGAAAAATATTATTACATTTTAAAATAACTATTTTCTATTTGAATATATTGTGAAATGTAATTTATTCCTGTGATCAAAGCTGAATTTTCAGCATCATTACTCCAGTCTTCAGTGTCACATGATCCTTCAGAAATCATTTTATCATTATTGGTGCTCAATTAATGGTTATATAACGTTTTTATTATCATCGATGTTGAAAACAGTTTTTGCTTAATTTTGTTTTAATATTTTGTGGAAATATTGGATTTTTTGATGAACAGAAATTTGACAAGAACAGCATTTATTTAAAACAGAAATCTTTTGTAACATTATCCACCTTTTTCCTTTTGCTTTGCACAAATTATGGGAGTAACTTGCGTTAAACTGTAAACAACAAGCGAAAGGTTTGATATATGAATGCAATAACAAGCATTCTCAAATACTGGGTACAATGAGGTGACATTCAACCATCAGATATTAAAAGAACATTCAAAAGTTTAAAAGCATGAACAAATTACAATAGACCTTGAAAAACCCCAAAAAGCTTGATTACAGTATTTCCACAGTAATATTAAAGATGTGTAAATATCACTGTAATATACAGTATGTCTATGTCACTGTTAATAGGGATTAGAAGGGAAATGGGGAGAAATGTACATTTTAAGCATCTGTGAAAACAAACCTGGAACAAGATGTGAGGATTTGGGGAGAAAAACAAGAGATTCTTCATGCATTCCAGTGCATTATTCATGGGATATATTGTAAATTAAAACCGGACAGCAGACCACAAATGTGCAGTATTCGTTGTCTTTATTCATATACGGTTACAGCGGAATACAAAGGAAAAACAGAAGATACCCAGGAGGAAAATAATGCAGCAGACTGAAAAGATATAGTTCTTATACCATCAGCTCATTCATTCAAACTGATGGATGAGGATTATTTTTAGTGCAACCTTATGATCTGAAATGATTTGTTTCAGTCTTTTTGAGTGGATCTTCCCCAAACAGGAAGTGCCTCCCATAATTTAAAAGGTGGATAGAAGTCTTTCACTGTTGATCAATTTAATGCATCTTTGCTGAATAAAAGTTTGTTTTTGTTTTTGTTTTTAAATCTAACTTAACCCAAACTGTTGAATGAATGTGTATCAGTTTCCAAAAAAAAGAAAAAAGAATATTAAGCAGTAAAATCTGTAATCATAAACGTTTCTTGAGCAGCAAATCAGTATATTAGAATGATTTCTGAAGGATCACGTGACACTGAAGACTGGAGTGATGATGCTGAAAATTCAGCTTTGCCATCACAGGAATAAATTAGATTTGAAAATATATTACAATAGAAAACAGTTCTTTCAAATTGTAATGCTATTACATTTTCACTGTATTTTATCTTTCAAAAACATTAAAAAAAAATCAGAATTATTCCAAGCTTTTGGCCAGCAGTGTATATCAATAATTCTGTCTCATTTGGCAGGAGTTTTTGGGACGGTGGAGATGAGGCCAGCCATTGTAGGCACCTGGTTAATAGAGTGCACTATCGGAGAACATCAGATGGCAGGCATGAGGGCCAAGCTGCTGGTCTACAACCCAAGTAAGAGCTTAAACTCTCTTCCTCCATGAGAGTCTGTCACAGATCTTTCTTGGCATCCTGTTTCTGCAGTCACTAATAGTTAGAGGACACCTGAAACTGATTGATTTTGTTTAACAGGGTGCATTCAGCCATTAGGAATCCAGTCGGGATGGATTGACAACAAACAAATAACAGCCTCTGACCACTATGGTAAGAAACAGGGTTATTTTAATATCATTGATTTTCTATTTTGTTGAATTAGATTTTATTTTTAAATTCTTTTTTTACTTTAATTTTAGCATCATTACTCCAGGCTTCAGTCAGAGATCATTCTAATATGCTGATTTGCAATTGCAAAAATTTTGATTTTATTTTTAGATTCTGTTTTTACTCTATTTTCTTGAACTATTAGTAATTTTGTTATTTTGCGTTTTAATTTTTTTTTTTAAATAATGAAACAAGACCGTTTTAGTTAACTGTAATGACCCTGGTAAGAGCTACAAAATGCAATATAAAAAACACAAAATAATAGTACAATAAATGTATTCATAAGTCTAATGTGTACAGTGGATTTGGCTGTGTAATTTGTCCCACTATATTCGTCTTGAAAGATGTGCAATTAATAGGATTTAAGATTTTTTGACTTGGGCCACAAAATATAGTGTTTGTAATCAAATATTTCTACGTTTATTGAATTGTTGGAATCTGATTTCTCTTACAGGTAACTGGAAGCCAAGTTTAGCCAGACTTGAGTTATCTGGCTCTATTAATGCCTGGATGGGCAGCGGCACAGACTCCTGGCTCCAGGTAAAAGAAATCTTCTGTTTGCAGACGTAACATGCTGTTCTTCGGCTCATTTTTTAAAAAACTGTGCTACCCGGTCATGGACTGTGATGACTCATTTTTATAGTTAAGAATAACACATTATGATTTATCTGTGGCTCATATTTCACAACGTGCCACAGACAATAGTGACTCTTTGCACCACAGTCAGCAAGTCATGACACATTATACTTCCACTGTCAGCAAGACAAAGTGGGAAATACTTTTAAAAACTATAAATAGGTTTGTGCAGGAGATTTTATTTAACCTTTGCTTCAATAGTGCCTGGAAGCAAGAGAAAGAGAGAAAAAGTGCAGGATATACAACAATTCACTCTTTTTAGCAGGGTTCACATGATGGTGGATTTCTGGGAAGGCCTGGAAAAGTTAATCTTAGCACTGAAAAAAATGTAATTGAAATTTCTGTTGTGAATGTTATGAATGTTGTGAATGTTAAACTCGCTATTCCATTGCTATAAATTGCTCTAGGAAATAAGCACAAATTCATTGGTAAAAACAGAATATGATCATTTTCCATATCTATTCTCTTTGTTACTGTATGTGTTGTTTTAGGTGGATCTGTTAAGGCCCATGCTTCTTCATGGCATTCGGACTCAGGGTGCAAAGACCTCGATGGGTCTGAGCGAGTATTTCACCATCCTGTACAGCATCAGTTACAGCATCGACCAAGAAAACTGGACTACCTACCAAGGAAACAGTACAAAGTCATCTTACGTCAGTACCAACATCTGAATTTCTCTAAACTAAACTGATTTAAAGGGGCCATACTGTCTGCTTTTTGTAGCATTTGACTTTTTTCCTCCCTGAAGTTCTCTTATAATGTTAGTAAATATTTCTTTCACACCGTTATTTAGTTTTAGCATAATGACCTCACCCTTTACTTCTGTATCTTTAGGGTGAATCTCAGACCTGTCAGAAACGTGCAATATTTTACGTCAGATACAAAAGAAGAAATTTGAAATTATAATTCACTCAAAGAAAATCGAGCCTATTTTAGTAGCACCAGTAACAGCTCAAAAATAAAATGATTACGAACAGCAAAAAAAAAAAATTGGGATGGAAATATAATGAAAAATGACAATGCACAAAATCTTAATAGACTAATAGACTTAATTTTCTTCATGCAAAATATTATTTATTTTTTCATCATTATTTAATCATTGCATTTGATTTGAGGGTGAAAAGTGACCTGGAAATTGTTTTTGTGACATGAAACTGTTTTTGGGACATGTGTCCTTATATATATATGTAACATAATTTCAGATTGCCTAATGTTTTTGCATATTAAATGAGAAACAACATCTCTGGCATTCATATAGGCCTACATAAATATAGATATACAAAAATATGTTAACAGAATCTTCTAGAAATTTCCAAGATAATCCCTATCACTTTTTTGTGAAAATCATATTTTAAGAGCTATTTTAAGAAATCCTCTGCCCATTAAATATAACCTTTAAACATCGCAATCTTATTAAACACATGATGAAACATACTCCTACAAATTATTTTTCCAATGAAACTGATTTTCTTCGATTTCAAAAGAAGCGCTATCCTAATGACATATTTGACTATTTTTGTATCTTTCATAATTTCGGTATGATTCACATCTGTTTTCTCGTTTAATGGTTTTCAGACCTTCAATGGAAACATGGACGGTTCCAGAATAAAGGAGAACTTGTTGTCTCCACCCGTTGTGGGTCGCTACATCCGAATTCACCCACTGACCTTTCAGAAGAAGCCCACACTGAGGATTGAGCTGCTGGGATGTGACCTTAATAGTGAGTAAACACACACAGATTGATGACAGCACTTTCTAACAAATAAAACTGGGGGAGAAGATGAAGACACTATAGATGAGAAATCCAAACAATGCATCAACTAGACACTATTCAAATGACAAGGTCTTTGCAAAGCACATTTCTTGTTTGCCTTTGTTTGCCATTTTTGTCAGCATGAAGCGATTTAAAAATGGAAATCTGAAAGCTTTGGATGTTTTTGTTAGTTCATGAGCATCTGTCATCCTGCTTGTAGCATCAGAAAGATCCAATTCAAGGCTTCCTAACTACAGCGTTCCTTGTTTACTCTCTCTTGCTTTTCAACACATTTTCTCCCTTCATGCATCAATGGCAATGTCCAAAGCTTCATTATCAGAGAAAAGTTTGAGTCAAGTAGTTTCTTTTAATTGAGAGAGCCGAATAATGCATGTTTCTGCACATTCAGAAACACTTCTCCAAAACAAGGTCCTTGCAGTATAGATGTTTTTCAGACTAATATGTTCTTCAAACCAGGGTTATTATAGTTAACTAAAACCATAAGAAAAACATTGTTGTTACTTGAAATAAATGATAAATGAAATGTAAACTTATTATATCTAATCAATATAAATATTTCATGTAACTTATTTGATCTATCTTAATGTTTGGCATGACAGTATTTCTCATTTTCATTTATTTCAACTTGAAATACTAAAATAAACAAAACTGAACTACATAAACATTTGTCCTTTAAAAGTTATGTGTAAAAAATAAATAAATAAAAGAAAACCATTTTAGTATTGTCTAACATCTTTGCACATGAAATGAGTAGCAAAATTAAAATAAAAATAGAACGTTTTTAAAACCTATGTCAAAATTTCAATAAAAATGTGTATCTCAGTGGTAGTAAAATCGCACTGCTTCAAACAGATATGAGCATGTTTGTTTGTGTGTTTGTCAGGTTGTTCTATGCCGTTGGGAATGGAGCGCAGGTTGATTCCCAGCAGTAGCATCAGCGCCTCCTCCTTCCTAAACAAGTGGTTACTGTCCTGGAGTCCTGACCTCGCTAGACTCCACCAGGAGGGGCGAGCAAATGCATGGAGACCCAAGGTATCTGTCCACCCATCTATCTATCTGTCTCTCTGTCTGTCTATCTAATCACTGTATGTTGTTTTTAGAGAGAGTGAAAGTGAATTTTCTCTCTAGACTGTATTTTATAAGATTGTGAGAGTGTTTCCTCTATCCTGTCTGTCTGTGTGAAAGTGAGGCGATCTCTCCATCGTCTCACTTTCTTTACGGTTTTTAGGTTATCGCTCTTTCTACTTCCTCTTTGAGTGAGATGCACAGAGAGCCAAGCACTGTCAATGAGGTGGATTTATGAGTTAATTAGAGTGATTTAGAGCGCAGCTCTGTTCCACATGGAATTCAGCTCTGCATAATAACTTTCAATTTATACCTGCAGAAATCTGTGCTTCTTAATGGTGAAGTGATGTTTTTCTTTTCTAAGCAATATGCTTAGAAATTATATAAGTCAATTATAAGTACACTGTAAAAAAAATCGGTTTCACTTTATTTTGATGGTCCTTTAACGCATTCTGTTGACTATAAGTAACGTTGCACCTACATGTCTTCTAACTCTCATTAGAGTATTAGTAGAGTATTAGTAGACTGGTAGGGTTAGGGTTTGAATAAGTTGACATGTACTTGCAAGGTTACTTATAGTCAGTAGAATGTCTGTTGGGAGACCATGACAATAAAGAGTTAGCAGATATTAAGCAAAGACTCTACTAATACTCTGATGAGCGTTAGTAGACATGTAGGTGCAACATTACTTACTGTCAACAGAATGTTCAAAGGGGACCATCAAAATAAAGTGTTAACGAAAAAACTTGGAGAGTAAAGAAGTAAAAGGTATTGGTAAGTTTTTGCTGCAACATTATCAAATTAGTTAACAGACATTTCCTTTAACCCTCACACAACACAATGCAATGCATAATTCAAATTTCTGGTAAAACATCAACAAAAAAATCAACAACACAGAAATTCCTTCATATAACACTGTACATTGAGCCCCGATCTTACAGACTTTTCTTAAAGTGCAAGCCATTTGTTGGTAGATTTATGCACATTCATTCTGTACATGGGTGTTTGTTTCTCTGAGTGTGAACATTCAAATGTTTATCACTGTAAAGAAGTTATTAAACTGATCACCTTATATTTTGTCTCTTCCTGTCTTCCCCTCTTCTTCTCTGGTTCTACAGACTAATAACCCTCATGAGTGGTTACAGGTGGACTTTCTCTCTATGAAGAGAGTGACCGGGGTGGTCACACAGGGGGCCCGATCCGCCCTGAAACCAATGACAGTCACTGAATTTACCGTCTCTATTAGCAATGAAGGCCACAGATGGACCAGTGTGAAGGAGCAGGACACAGACAGTGAAAAGGTACTGCCTTATTTGTGTGTATTGAATGATACAGAACGGATTTTGCCTCACGAAAAACAAGACCAAGTTGCATTTCACTCCAAAATAGAAATAAACTTACATTTTGCATGAAGGAAATAAAGGTTTATTTTCGACTTTTTTGCATTATGGCATCACTTTCTTGATAATTAAGCACTTTTCCCCACAAAATTAAAATGTGCATTTTTATGTACAAGTAAAATAAGAAAATGACTGTAATGCAAAGATTGAAGCATCTACAGTATCTCACAGAAGTGGCTAATTGGGCCCAATTTGGACATTTTCACTTAGGGGTGTACTCACTTTTGTGGCCAGCGGTTTAGACATTAATGGTTGTGTGTTGAGTTATTTTGAGGGGACAGCAAATTTACACTGTTATACAAGCTGTACACTCACTACTTTACATTGTAGCAAAGTGTCATTTCTTCAGTGTTGTCACATGAAAATATATAATAAAATATTTACAAAAATGTGAGGTGTATACTCACTTCTGTGAGATACTGTATATTAGAGTATAAATTCAAGAGGAACAGTAAGATAATTTATTGTCACTGTATACAATGGTATGAAATACAATGCAGAAAGAAATACAGCGACTGTGTTGTGTACCTGATTCTGGATCAGTGCGAGTAGCAGATTGAAAGTGTTTGATTGGCTGGAGACCAAATGATCTGCCAGTTACTTTAGACACGCCCCCTTGACTGTTTAAGCTCATTAAGCAAAAAAAAAATGGATAGGTTTCATTTTCTCATAATCAATATGATTATTTCTTTCTTTTGATTTTGGGGTGAAATATGACCTGGACACGTTCTTGCTGGGTTTCCAGAGAGTCCCTTATTCATGTTGATGGTGTTTTGTTTCTTGTTCTTTTTCATCCTGATGTAGATCTTTGAGGGAAACAGCAAGCATGATGAGGAGACGCTGAACGTGTTTGATCCTCCCCTGTTCACTCGCTTTATACGGATTCACCCTAAAGGCTGGGTCAACGATATTGCCCTGCGGCTGGAGTTTTTGGGCTGTGACACTCAACCAACACTTTGAGAAAAAGTGAGATCCATCCACTGTGGTCGAAAGAGATGGTTTTTCACTACATTTGATAAAAGAATTTTATAAAAACACACGGCTCTGTTCCAAACCATGGTTTTAGAGTGGTTTAGTGCATTTGTCAGCTGGGAGACTGCCTGTGATGCCTAAAAATGCTGTCTAGGTAGGCAGCTCACTTTGACTTTGAACAGAGCCCACATAAGCACTACATAGGTTTATCTCTAGAACAGGTTTTCATCATGTGATATGATGATTTATGTGTTTTGTATCTGGTTGGCTGTACGTTATAAATGTTCTGATCAGTATGCTGCTCATTTTAATGTCTGCTTTTGAGACATTAATATTATTATTATTATTGGGAATAAACTACCAATATCTATTTTTCAAGTAAATGTACCCTTGCATATAAAAAAAAGATTGTTTGGTTGGTTATTAGATGTTTGTATATTCTGGTCTGGAATAACTACTGAATCCGCCATATGCTGTACTTTCGTATTTTGCACTGTGAAACAGGTTTATTATTTTTTTTAGATATTTAATGTTTAATTATGGAAATAAAAAGACGATGAAAATGCCTTGATATCCCCAGCGTCTTTGTGCTTTGTGTTTCTTTGACAAATATTATTGTTTCACAGACTGTTTTCTTCCCTTTTGGTGTTTTGGCAGTAAAAGCGAGTAAATCTGTTTTCAATACTTGGCATACAGCATTCTTATTATTATTTATGACTATAATATCTGCTTCTTCATCAAAACACGCACATTTATGCACACACACACACACAAAGTCTCCATAAAATGTGTGAAATTCCTGGTGATGCAGATTAATAAAATGTGGTTTATTGTTCGCGGTCACGTCACAGTTCAGCAGACAATGAACAAGAGAAACAGACAGACCTGCAGGCAAAGGGCGGGATGAAGAGGCCCACAGGAATACGATAACATTTCCATGTTCTTGCCGAGATAAAAATGGAGCGTACTATCAGTTCCTGTTTGACAGGAAGTGCTCTGGGGATGTGTTTAGCTTGGAGGGAAAATGAAGGCCTGACTCTGAAAGAAGTCGGTGACCTATTGTGTCACCTGTTATCTTATCAAATACAAACTGCTGCTGAGGAACAAACACACGATTGGAAGCAACATCGCTAACTTTCATTACTTTCATTAGGTCATTACAAAACAGTACTGCATTGTAATATAATACTTAACAGATCATTAATGTACATGCTATAGTCACCATTTTTACTGTTCAAATACAAAATATGAATTTTGTATATTTATTTATTGCTTCTGTATTGTTTATATTACATTAATTACATTTTAGTGATGTTTTCTGTTTTGTTATTGCACTCAGTTATTATTATGGCCTATTATTGGTATAATTTATGTGTTAGATGTTAAGCATTGTATCCTCCAACTTTGGGATGTTTTTGACATTAAATAAAAGTTTAAACCAACCATTTTGTTGCAGTAAAATGTAGCACTAGGTACTCTCTATTTTTAAAAGTATCTATTTCTTTTATAGTTTATGAGTCATTCTACAAGAAGTGGTGCAAAGTCAGGTTTGTATTAGGTTGAAATGTTGAATTTTTCTTTTCAAATTGTTTTGTAAATTTGTATTGCATTGCATCTTAAATGCATACATTTAATGTGGGTACACTAGAATCTTTGTATGTTTTCTTCACAATTTCAGCAAATTTTGAACAATGCCCCAAAATTGGTCAATACTGAAACAAACCAGAAAATGTACAATACATAGAAAACAAATAAATATATTAATGCATGTTGATTCAGCATGAAATAATGAATTTTAAAACACTTTTTGGAACCTGTATTAGCTATTAGAATGTTTCAAAACTATTTTCTATTCTATGTTATGTTTCAATGTATACAGCCAATGTGAAAATGTGTATCTTTACTGTTAAATGTAAGATTTTGAAGAAACATTTTTTTTATAGAGTGACAATGTGCCCCATCCTGGTGACCATTTAAAAAAAAAAAGTAATCAAGGTATTATTTCTGCTTTTTTTTTTTTAAAGAAAAGAAAGTGTTTCGGTTGTGACATTAACGTTTCGGTAGTGACCTTATTGTTTATGACACATACTTTACTCATTTGCTTCACTTACCAAGTCACTTAATGGACCCTTTTTATGGACTGTGATGACCCGTTTCCACAGCTATCAACATCATAATTATGACGTTTTTAATATTTTCATTCAAAAAAAAATCATTCACATTTATGATGCTATACTTTGTGTTATATTACCCTAGCAATATATTACTTTTTTTATTTTTTATTTACGCTGCTGCAAGGGTTCTTCTAATACGACAGCTGAGGGAGTGATGGCAAATTTCACATCTTTCTTTCTGACTGTTGTAATCATTTTCTCTAATTTTTTTTTCCCCTCTTTTGGAAAATCGTGGAAATGTAGTCACAGAATATTTCTTTTGGAAAAAAAATTATATATCTGCTGTCATCTCCCATTCACCCCTATAGAAGTTTACCCAACTATGACGCACTTCTGAGAACGAATGTGAAAAGGGCCCATCACAATTTCAGCAACTATAACTTGATTTCACTAAAAAGAGGAGACTACAGTTTAAAATATGAAATGTTATGATTTTTTTATACATAAGAATAAAACAACTGAATGTCACTGCTGAAATATGTCAATATTGAAACAGCCATGGATCGTTCGGTATTGACAAAAAGTGTTTCGGTATTGACTATTTCGGGTTTGACAATTCAATCTTAATTTGCGAGGACAGAAAAAGCAGGCATCAATGATATAGACAGAATAAAGTCGTGAAAAACACAATTTTTTTTTTTTGTTCAAATATTACATCTTGTTTTTATAAGCGTAACAAGAAGTTCAGTAATGCCACATTCCCCCAGGGTTAGACTGGGGAGGGGACACATGCCATTCAATAGAAGTGAACATATAAACCACTATATTTAAATATTTGTAAAGTTATTACATAAATTCTTTATATTGCCTCTTAAAGTAATTAACTTGATTTTATAAATAAATATGTGTCAGTCCATATATGTCTTATTTAAAAAAAAAACATATATATGGGGGGACAGCATTTTTCAGCAGGCCTATGCATTTAAAGTGCTCCTATGGGGTGTATGTCGAAAGTCACTTGACCAAACGGGAAAAAAGGTCTCATCGCATACCGATTATCGGAGAAAATATTAACAGCAGTATGAACTGATGGTGATATCTGTGTACTTTGAAGGTAATCAGCTAACCTAGCTAGTTGTTTTTGTTGTTGGCGTTTTATTCCATTTTAATATCAGAATGTTAGTGAGAAAAAGAAAAATAACAAACTTTTAGATATTAATCTGCATATGTGATGGACATCGGTTATGATCACCTTTGGTTTCTCATTTGAAGGCATCTTGAGTAAAACCGCTCCATATTTAACCAAGTGCATACAAAAGACCTGAATCAGAATACAGAAGTTGGTTGCATATAACCATTATGCCATTTTTAAGGCTCCTAATATTGTTTTGGGAGTCTCCTACAATAGGTTTACGTGCATGCAAGGTCAAAACACGCTTTCGTTTTCTCAAAATATGCATTTAATATACGGCTGGACAATATGGCCAAAAATTATATCACAAAATATTTCTTAATTTAAGTCGATACAATATAATTCCAATATCGATATGAACAACATTAAAAACACAACGGATGTCTGTACCTACAAACTTGATTATTACAAACTATATTGATATTTAATAATTGTCCAGCCCTAATTTAATATCACCTCATCTTCCAAGGATTCTCAACAGTCGCTCTAAACCAGGGTTGCCAGGTTTTCACAACAAAACCCACCCAGTTGCTACTCAAAACTAGGCCATTTGCATTCCGGGGGGTAAAATATGTGTAAAATAAACGTTTTTGACAGGGTTTCCCTGGTAAAATTTGCATTCCAGGGGCTAAATATCATGTTATTGAGGTCGCTTCAACCCGCGGAAATGAAAAACAACCTGCAGCAACAGTGTTAAAGTAGCCCAATTCCGCGGGAAAACCACAGACTTGGCAACATTGCTCTAAACCCTTCCTTTCCGTGGCATACTCTGCTCTGATTGGTCAGATGGCCCAGTCTGTTGTGATTGGTCTACCGCGTACAGCGCGTGTTGGAAAAGATAGGTCCATTGCCACAGTTCTGTATTTTGAATGCTCCGTAGAAAATATAAACATCTATTATTTATCATACTTACAGGTTGTGATTCAGTGTTAATTTCGTTGACGAATATTTTTTGTCAAATTTTTCGTCAACGACATTTTTTCACCGACTACAACGAGACGATAACGAACTAAAACTCTTTTTGAATGACAAAAACTATGACGTAAATCTATTGACATTTTCGTCAACGAATAAAAACGAGACGAAAATGTTTGGGAGGGACGATTTGGGAAGAGATTCTGCTGCGTGGTTCGGATGTTAAATGCGTACATATGAACCAGCGGGACATAAGCTAACATACACTTGCTGCACGTCGCATAAAACGTTCAAAAATGTCAATATGTGGGAGTAAGAGAAGAGCAGACATATGGATAAATCTGACAACGCAAGAGAGAACTCAGTTCGGTCAGGTTTTCTGAGCGCAGACACTGAAGCATACTTGCTTGACACTTGAAGCATACTCTCACAGCGCGCAAGTACTCTTACATGTCTCATGAATGCAGAACAAAATGATGTCGAATTGTCCGTTTTGACGAGTATTGACGTAAACACAGTTGATTACATCTTAAGTGAAAGTAAAATGTAGGGAGAACGTGTATCAGTACATTGCATCCATTGCAGTTAAGAAAGACAGAAAATCACTCACTGCTCTTGACTGAAAAACTTTAGTAGCCTTAAAGATTAATCTAAATGTATTTACAGAAATAAATATGTCTGCTTGAAAGAATGAAGAATATGGTAAACAAACAAGTTGCTATTAAGAATGCATAATTAGCCTATATAACCACTGGTATTTCATTAAAAAGAATATCATGTTCTTGTTCATTATGAGAGTGGTTTTATTTAATGTTAACATAAAGGCATGTTGTGTGTCACCGCAGTTAAATCGATGTCTATCATTATAAAACCTTAATATCAAACCTATATAATGAGTTTGGAAATTTTTGAGAAATGCTTAATAAATGCACTGTAACTAAACCCATTAGATTTTAGCCGACTAAAATCTTATGATATTTAGTCGACTAAAACTAGACTAAAACTAACAACAGTTCAGATGACTAAAATATGACTAAAACTAAATGGCATTTTAGTCAAAAGACTATGACTAAAACTAAATCAAAATTTGCTGTCAAAATTAACACTGTGTTCAACAATATGATGCATCTGAACATTCATCTTCTGCAGGTCTAATGGGTTCAACACTGAATACAGTCAGCCGCTCAAACTCTGAGAAGAAATCAAGCCAAACTCCAGCAGCAGATCCTACAAAACAAGGTACATGATCACTGACACACATCTTCAGTCAATGAACAATGAAGTCAAACAGGGCTAAGATGTATTTTATAAAATATGATGCATCAGAACTAAAATCCTCCACCTTATACAGAGAAACAGATTTGACTAAATTTACTGTAGATTTAGTCGACTAAAATCGTATGATATTTAGTCGACTAAAACTAGTCTAAAACTAAAAACAATTAAGATGACTAATTTATGACTAAAACTAAATGGAATTTTAGAAATCAAAATTTGCTGTCAAAATGAACACTGTTGTGATTCAGTGGAGCCAGCTGGTCCAAATAAACTGTTCGCGGCCGGTCAACGTAGAATATAGGTGGGAATTATGCAAGTGTGTTACTATGTGACGTGTAGCTGTTACTAAAGTGGGATTTGAATTAGTGACGACTCGTTTAGGCCGTTCAGAGTCGATTCTTTCTTTTGAGAGACAATAACTTTATTTATCGTGCACTTTCGGCTTTACAACTTTACAGATCATTTACATTCATATGCAGCTACATTACAGACACACTGCATGAAAGGTAATATTCGAAATGGCATAATATGGACACTTAAATATTCTTTTTTTAAATGCAAATTTCTGTATTGCTCTTATTATATTATATTGATGTATTTTGTTTTATTCAATTACTAAAGATTCTCAAACATTTGTAGAATGTCTAGTGGAATTATTCTAGTTGATTGAATGTGTTTCTCTTTTATAATAATAATAGTAATATATATATATATATATATATAAAAATTTGTAGCTATCTAATTATTTTAGAGTATATAAGATGTTTGTCTATATTTTTAGACTTTTCATTAGACTTATGCATTTAAATATTCCTTTTAAAAATGTACATTAAAATGCACTTCTACATTAAGCCTACCTTAGACCTTTACTTTCCTCTTCATTGCGTAGGGCAGCCTACGGGAACGGAAGAAACATGACTCAATTATTTTACTGTGAGTAAAACTGCCCTCAGTAATGGATTAAATAACGCTCTTACTACTTTTTCCTCCCGACCCACTCCATCATAGGCGCAGAAAAGTGAGATTTGGTGCTGTTTCAACAGTGACTACATCGGTTAAATCCGGGGGCACAGTCGCTCTGAGTAGTAACACATTTAAAAAGGCAGACGGTGATTTTATGTCTTACACAATTCATCTCTTTCCAGTTTTAATCCTGTCATCCGCTACCTGTTTTCCAGACCAGTGTTTTTTTTAGTCGCGGCACCCTTTGGAAATTTTAACAAACTTGTGGCACCCTACAAAATTAATTTTGTCACAATATTTGAATTTCTAACTTCGATATGATAATTTGAAAAGTATAGATATTCGGTACAGCAGGGAAGAACTGCAGAATATAATGTCATACAGATATTTTTAATA
>NW_015547838.1:376635-376968 GCF_001515605.1 Sinocyclocheilus anshuiensis | reverse complement strand
AAAGAATGGAAATGGTAAACAAGTTGCTATAAAGAATCCATAACTAGCCTATACAACCATTGGTATTTCATTAAAAAGAAGACCATGTTCGTGTTCTTTATGAGAAGTGGTTTTATTTAATTTTAACACAAAGGAATGTTGTGTGTCACCGCAGTTAAATCAGTGTCTATCATGATAAAACCTTTATATCAAACCTATATAATGAGTTTGGAAATTTTAGAGAAATGCTTAATAAATGCACTGTAACTAAACTTTAGCTGACTTAGCTGACTAAATGTACTGTAGATTTAGTCGACTAAAATCGTATGATATTTAGTCGACTATAAAACTAAA
>NW_015547838.1:375085-376127 GCF_001515605.1 Sinocyclocheilus anshuiensis | reverse complement strand
AATAATAATAGTAATATATATATATATATATATATAAAAATTTGTAGCTATCTAATTATTTTAGAGTATATAAGATGTTTGTCTATATTTTTAGACTTTTCATTAGACTTATGCATTTAAATATTCCTTTTAAAAATGTACATTAAAATGCACTTCTACATTAAGCCTACCTTAGACCTTTACTTTCCTCTTCATTGCGTAGGGCAGCCTACGGGAACGGAAGAAACATGACTCAATTATTTTACTGTGAGTAAAACTGCCCTCAGTAATGGATTAAATAACGCTCTTACTACTTTTTCCTCCCGACCCACTCCATCATAGGCGCAGAAAAGTGAGATTTGGTGCTGTTTCAACAGTGACTACATCGGTTAAATCCGGGGGCACAGTCGCTCTGAGTAGTAACACATTTAAAAAGGCAGACGGTGATTTTATGTCTTACACAATTCATCTCTTTCCAGTTTTAATCCTGTCATCCGCTACCTGTTTTCCAGACCAGTGTTTTTTTTAGTCGCGGCACCCTTTGGAAATTTTAACAAACTTGTGGCACCCTACAAAATTAATTTTGTCACAATATTTGAATTTCTAACTTCGATATGATAATTTGAAAAGTATAGATATTCGGTACAGCAGGGAAGAACTGCAGAATATAATGTCATACAGATATTTTTAATATTATTAAAAAATTTGTCCATCAATGGTGGCAATCAGTAGGCTAATTTCTATTGAAGAGACCAATTTATATGACAGATTTTAATGTAGCCTTTTAACATTATTTAATTACCATTATAACTAGCTATCTCACGTATTTTTTGCTCACTCAGTGTTTTTTAAATTTTACAGTGGGGTAATTTTGGTGCAGTAGCACGAGATAGCTTGATTTCAAACTTCGAATTGAATAAAAAAATGACAAGTAAGCAGTCAGTAATAAAATAAGAACAAATAAAGAAATGAATAATGATAGCACAAATAAAAAATAAAGACAGGCCTTCGAATTAAATAAATTGCTTTTTAGTTTTTCAGGTAGGTCTAACAGTAGGGTTAA
>NW_015547838.1:372646-374870 GCF_001515605.1 Sinocyclocheilus anshuiensis | reverse complement strand
CACGTGAAAGTGAAACCTGAGCGGTGAACTAATTTTCGGCAGCCGGAATTTCAGTGCATCTCTAATTATTGGCGACATCAGAAATGGATATTATATAATAGCTGATTTTTTGAACATTTTAGCAATTTAAAAATATTAAAAAAGGATGTTTTACACGGCACCCCTGCTCTCGACAGACGCGGCACCGGTTGGGAACTGTTCCAGACTATCCACTTTTATCCTAGCGCAGGGTTGCCAGGCTTTCACAAGAAAACCCGCCCAATCGCTACTCCAAACTAGCCCAAAACTACCCCAATAGCGTTTCGAGGGGGTCCCCAGCAGAGGCGTCATGCCCATTCAAAGTGAGGGGGCACGTGAATGATGAGAATGACACAGAGGGCTGTAACAGTGAATATCAGTTGTAGAGTCAGACGCGGTTTGCTCTTCATGTGGAAATCCACTCAGTGGCATATATGCATCATAAAACTGATTATATGTGTTTGGAATGAATTCATTACATAATTTTAACAGGCAACACATAATCTCCGAAATACAAGCAGGGGGAGTTTCCATTGCATGTGCGAGACTACTGGATGGGTTTCGTCATTCTGGAATATATAACAACTACAATACAATCGAATTTAAATCGAATTATTATTATTATACGGCTTTGTTATTAAATGGTTGATATGGTAAAACATGTATTATTTAAAAAAAACAAGCTGCTTTTTTGAACATTTTAGCAATTTAAAAATATTAAAAAAGGATGTTTTACACGGCACCCCTGCTCTCGACAGACGCGGCACCGGTTGGGAACTGTTCCAGACTATCCACTTTTATCCTAGCGCAGGGTTGCCAGGCTTTCACAAGAAAACCCGCCCAATCGCTACTCCAAACTAGCCCAAAACTACCCCAATAGCGTTTCGAGGGGGTCCCCAGCAGAGGCGTCATGCCCATTCAAAGTGAGGGGGCACGTGAATGATGAGAATGACACAGAGGGCTGTAACAGTGAATATCAGTTGTAGAGTCAGACGCGGTTTGCTCTTCATGTGGAAATCCACTCAGTGGCATATATGCATCATAAAACTGATTATATGTGTTTGGAATGAATTCATTACATAATTTTAACAGGCAACACATAATCTCCGAAATACAAGCAGGGGGAGTTTCCATTGCATGTGCGAGACTACTGGATGGGTTTCGTCATTCTGGAATATATAACAACTACAATACAATCGAATTTAAATCGAATTATTATTATTATACGGCTTTGTTATTAAATGGTTGATATGGTAAAACATGTATTATTTAAAAAAAACAAAAAAACATTCAGGTCCGATGTCGTGTAAAATCCTCACCAAAAAGATGAGCGGGGCAAGAACGAAGCTCGCTCACCAGTCACCGAGGCTGTTACTGGTGAGGGGTTTTGAGCTCGACAGGCAGTGAGCTTCCTCTGGAGGTTCAGTGGTGTCATTACACCTCACGGCTACTGACAAACCTGTCACTGTGTAACTTAATTTTAAGCTGATTTCATTTTAAATTTAGAGTAATTTTAATTTTTTTTTTTTTTTTTTTTCAAGATATGCTTGTTGGTTATGACCGCATGTCTTTGTCAGTTGTGTCAATAAGCACCTCTGTTTCTAGGTAATTTTGCTCCATGTTTTGCAATAATAGGTCAGATGGGAGCCAGGCCGTCACACAGGGCCTTTCGCACCGCTTTAGTTCCAGAACTAAATGTACAGTACTAAAGTACTGGGACGATTTTGCGCGAACTATTTCCCAGTACCATTTAAAGGGTTGCATTCGTACCGAGTATGTACTAAGAAGTGACATAAGCCGGTCGACAGCGACGTCATTTGTGGTTAGACCCTGCTCCGGAGTAGGAGCTAATCTGGTTCTCGAAAAAGGCAGTCCGATACTAAAATCGCACCCAGTTCCGGATGTGCGAAAACGCCAAAAAGTGGGTAGTTCCGCAATTAGTTCTGGTACTATGAAAAGGTTCCTGCGGTGCGAAAGGCCCTGACCAAAGAATCTGACCAGTCACTGCTATATTTCTGCAATGTCCATCCCTGAGATCATGTTTGCAGGGTCATCATAAATTATATAGCATTATAAAACTGTTACTGCACCACTATACATGTTGCATGGAAGTATTACTGTGCCAAAAAAAAAAAATACACACATATATATATATATATATATATATATATACAGTGGGTACGGAAAGTATTCAGACCCCCTTAAA
>NW_015547838.1:365366-372575 GCF_001515605.1 Sinocyclocheilus anshuiensis | reverse complement strand
TATATATAACCTTTGTGTACAATGGTGCTCTTCCATAAGCGCCACCTACTGTCAGAGAGGGAATTTGCATTTTCATTTAGCCAGTCTGACATTTTTGTGTAGACCAGTTATATAATGCCTAATCATTTATTAGGCTGAAATGTGAGGTTTATCATTTTAAAACTTACATTAATGTGTTATTTCAATGGTACAGTTTCATACAGTATAGAATGTTATAGACATTGGTGTTATTTCAAAACAACTTTGCTACCAAAACGTAGTTCAATTTTAATTTTCAATTTTCAACTGCTGATTACAATAAATTTTCAGAAGAAAAATTCCACATTCCCCCTTTTTGCCGGTCTGGAGTTTGCAGGTTAATTCACAAAGCACATATTTAGGTGAAAAATGTACAGTTAAAGTAGAACATCTGCAATATTATGTAACTAGATTATAGGACAAAAAGGGGTAAAAACCTGTTCAAGAATACAACTATATGGATAATACACAAGTCCTTCCACAAGTACTGTAAGTAAATGGAAAATGTCCATTTCTATTCACTAAGTTAAGCTGACATTGCAGCATTGTAAGAACAAATGTTGCCCTTTAACACACTTTAAACAGCTATGTTTAGTTTACTCACCAGCTCTCAGACTGTACAGAATAAACAGATGTATAATGATAAATCATAATTCAGTTCTCTTGACATTTAGGACATAAACAGTAGACATTTTCAGCCATTTTGTTTGCACTGAGGGGCCTGGTTTCTAACAAAATTCAATTCAACATATTAACAATCATCAGTCATTATCAAATTGAGAGCAAATATCGACAAAAAGACAATTTGGAATAACAGTTGGTGTGTAATATGTTTATTGTTGGTTGAATAGAAAAAAGAAAAAAAAAAACATTTATTACAGGATCAAAAAAATACTTCTCACATAAACACAAAATTACACATTTCTAGCAGCTCACCTTCAATAATCCTTTAAAATCGCTAATATTTCATGATGAGGATGAGGATGGTGAAGATTGAGGTTCAGAAAACAAGTGCTACAGTTGTGTAAAGTGAGAACAGTTGAAAAATAGAGAGAAACACAATCATGACTGATTTACTGACCTTTTATGGTAGTTTAGAATGAGAAATGACTGTTAATTGAAGCCCTATCGCCTGTATCAGGCTTTACAGCATGTGTTGCTATAGTACATGTAAGCACCAGGTGGGACGGACACTCTCCAGACACAAAGCGTTTGACCCTTCCACCGTTTGGACCCCTAAAGGTCAACTCTGTGTGTATGCATATATATGAGAAATGTACTTAAATGTAAGTACAGTTTTTGTTGTGTTGACAACTGTAAACAATATAATTGAGAAGCCTGGTGGAAATGTAGTTTAGAGTATTTTATGTGCAGGCACAAGGTACATCAGAAGGGCAGAGAGCCGTCTAAAGTATTGATCCGAAAGCTAAAGAGACCTTTACTATGTTTACGCACCAGCTCAACATTTACAGAAAAATAAAGTTTATTGCGTCCCCTAGATTAAATTCCTTCTGCAATATGCATGAACACAAACAGATAAATAAAAGTATATTATCTGGCCTTTAAATTAAACTGCATTTTGAAAAAAAAAAAAGGTGACGTGAGGTAAGAAAAAAGTAAATTCATTATTTTAGTAGGAAAATGGTCATTGTGAAATAGTTTTTTACTCATGAAGTGAGGTTAGTCATTGAAACACATCGGAAAGAACCTGAGTGGTTGGGCAACGTTAAAAATAAAATAAAAAGAGTTCTCAATTTAAGCCAAAAGAGTAAAATGCAAAGTCAAGTTACATATTCAGAGTGACTTTTGCACTGATGTTTAATCATTAAAAACAAAACCAGAATTAAAGATGAGAGAGACAGACAGACAAGCCACGGTCCCTACATACAAGTTTGGCTGAAACTGGACAAAATTATTTATGGAAGACATAAGCGGTGTGAGTCAGACTGCAGGAGTCTGTATCTATGAAAACAAGAGCATCTGAAAAAGCACTCAATTTCACTCAATTATTTTGACATTATGACATTTCCATAAATTAAGCATTTTCCCGCACAATTATTATTACTGTAATCCAAAAAAGTCTGGGGTTTTTTTGCATTACAGTAATAATAATAGTACATTAATGTAATGTGAAAAACATGATAGTCAAGTTATGATATTCACTGCCTTTATGCAGATTTTAATAGATTTTAATGTTCTTGACTATATCACAATGGGGGGGTTCCCCCACTCTGGTCTACGCATCCCTGCCTCTGCTGAATTTTTTTTTATCTCTGGTGGGGATAAAAACATCCTGCGAACAGCTCTGAACAGATTTGAATCAAATGATTCGCGATAAATACATTTAAATACAGCCTACAGTTTCAGTCGTATTAAAAACATTTTGTGACATGACGCATCAGGTACTTAAAAAGACGGGTTTATGATGTGCTTTAACAGATTACAGTAACATTAGGTTATTTTAAAGCCTTTCTCTGAAAAAAAGTTTTAAAAATCACCCCCCCCTGCTTTTTTCACAAATCGCACCCTGTATATACGACCTACATATTTTTTTTCTTGAGATTTACCCAATTCACCTATTCAGACTCCAAATGCCTTTATCAATAAAATATGTGGTACATAACAGATTTATGAATGCGTGCAATAATACACTGGCAGGTGATGAAATATGAAACACGTCTGCACTCCCTGAGTTCCTAAAAGTCTGAATGTGTCTGTCTCTCTCATTCTTTGTCCCTCACACATATAAAAACACAGCTACCAGTCACAAATGGCACGACCAAAACTCTAAGGAAGGATGATCAATTGGATAAGGATTAATTTGCAGGGCCTGCTATATGAGCACCAATAATCACATGCTGATTAGAGAGACATAAACGACAGGATCCATGAATCTGCACAAACCACTGTAGGAGGCAAATCAATACAACAAAGTGCACCAGGGTCTAACACTTATCAGTATGAAACCATAAAACAGACGTCTGAGGTATGCACGATTTCATCTTTTTCCAATAAAGACATCAATTCATCTAAAACAAGCATCTTTAGTCACCACATAACACCATCACACAGTACTAGCATCTGAAGAGGTGTCTTGTGGTCTAGTTGCTTTTGTGTAAAAGCGCCGTCTCCTGGTTAAACCTGCAGGACGGGGTCGGTTGAGGCAGTTTGGTTAAGATCGTGACCATTTTTTGTTTTTTTTAAACAGGGCATCTAATGAGTTCTGAGGAAAATGTACCCGAAACAACGTTAATTAGCTTATATGGACAGATCTCCATGACAACACGGACAGAAACTGGTGGTTAAAGGGCTTCAGGGAAATAGTTGACAAATAGACGGATGAAATTGCAGAGAGAAACTACAGCTCTGTTCCAAATACTAGCGAGCTGCCTTGATGCCTATGGCCTAAATCAGCATCCTAACCTCACAAACGCAAATAGCAGTCAATTCACAATCGATTTCAATAGTTAGGTGTCAGCAGGTTGCTAAGCCAGCGACGTGATACTCTAATAAGCATGCACACACAAATGTAGGCTAAAATTGTCTATTTTTAATCAAACTGAATTATTTTTTTATGTATAATCAATATTTCTCTTGGCTGAATTGTTTCAGCTCATTAGTGTTTGGAAGAGACTGAGGAAAAGCTGCTCTCACTAAACACATGAGACATGTTAATGTAATCGACCGATACAAAAAGAATAAACACAGCTTCAAATGTCACATAGTATTTGATTAATACTCATAAACATGGCCCACTTTGTGTAATACTACTATGTTGTTTTGCTTACAGCAATCAGTTCTTAAACAGAATCACAGATGTGACATTTTTATGGTGTTGTCATTCAGTTCAGATCGCACTTTGATTGTCTTCTTAAGTCCATTCAACTTGAATCCAAATGCCAAATGTTTTTTTTTTCAATATAACAAGACAACACATATAACCAAAATATAATTTCTTAAAAAAAAAAAACAATAAACGGAAGTCAAATGTGGAAAAGAGACACATGTAGAGTTTTAAAAATAGAAAATGTAGTGATTTTGTCCTTGAATGGATCTCAGGAAATAGCTGGGTCATATTTTACCCCAAAAATAAGAAATTATGTTTTGCATAAAGGGTGAATTGAAATAAACTGGTGTAGGATTTACTTTAAAACAATTTCACTCAGAAATTGCTGGCAAATTTCACAAATAATTGCAAAGAAGCAACAAGCAACACAATAAATTAAATGTGAAATTAAGTGACTGAAATAATATTTTCTTGTAAATCTACTCCAATAATCTACAATAAAGTTTTATTTTATACAGATGTATGTATTCAGATTTGATTTCTTTAATTAAAGTATTTTGATGATGAACAAGATTGTTTTCGCATTATATAAATTTGGTGGAAATGTGCTTAATTGTTCAAACAAAATCTTCATGCAAAATATAATTTCTATTTATTTTCTTTTGGCATTTTTTTCACGAGATTCACCCCCTTTATGAATATTGATCCTATAGTTTTCATCTGGCTCAATGGTCATGGCACAGTTTGTGAACTCCTTACTGCATAGCTGATTACTGAACTCAATTTAGCATATATCATTAAGGACAGAGGATTAGCTTTAAAAAAATTCATAAAAATGATTCCTCCTTTAGTTTTCATTTCTACATAATTCACTGCGATACACAGCTGCGGTACGTTATGATAAGAAAATCACGGCTGAGGTTATCGAAGTCGGTAGCAGAAAGCACACTAAGAAAGACGGATTTGTCTCATAAAAGTTTCCGAAATCAATTCCAAGCAAGTCTATGGAGGTTTTTTTAAAAATCGTATTATGAAAACATCTAAAGCTTACAAATCTAATTTGCATAACCTAGACAATAAACTATAAAGTAGGGCTGCACGATAAATCGAAATGGATGCGCATGACAATCGCATTCGATTAATCGTGCAGCCCTACTATAAAGCTAAATGAAAACAGCACTTTTCTCGGTGCTGGAAATGCTACTCTCTCACATCAAATTAATGTTTCCTTTATAAAGGTGCTAAAGCATTTGCTGTCCTAATTTAACTGACATCTCCTGCACTACCTGAGCTAACCGTTCAGTTTCTCGTGAGAAATGCAAGCAGGAGGTGATTTCAGCCCAAATCTGCATGCGGAAGTTGTTCAATCACTCGGGAGCCGGTAGAAACGGCAGTGCGGGCCACTGGAGGAGGGTTTGGGCTCTTGATGGATGATCACGTCTCCTCTCCAGAACAGCAAACAAGCAGGAGGGAAAGCCTTGAGACCTCGACTTTGATTAGAGCCAAGCACAGAGGAAATACATCACACACCATCTTGACACACACTCACGTACACACGCCACAAGCAGTGCTGGTGAGATGAATCCCTGCAGAAAGACAGAGAAACAACAGACGTCACACACTCAGCTGGTTTGCCAGTTTTTCATGTCAGACGTTAAATATTAACCCTTCATCTATACTAGATGACAGAAATGTTATCCTCGATGTCCGCAGTCAGGGTCCAAAATTAACCTTTTTTTGCGAGAGAAAAGAGAAAATCACAAGCCATAAAAATTTCTAAGCATGCATGAAACTATATTTTGCATTTTTTGTCTAACCAAAACAGCTCGGCTACCAACAGTCTTTAAAATACCCTCTTTTATGTTCCACAAAAGAAAGTAATTTGAAATTACATGAGTGTGAGTAAATGATGATAGAATTTTCATTTTTGGGTGAACTATCCCTTTAGTGTTTGTTTGTTTGGAAATATGTTGAAATATGTTTTTAATGAAATTATACTATATATATATATTGCCGTTCAAAAGTTTGGGATCAGTAAGACTTGTAATGTTTTTTAAAGAAGTCTCATGCTCATCAAGGCTGTATTTATTTGATCAAAAATACAGAAAAAAACTGTAATCTTGCAAAATGTTATTACAATATAAAATAATGGTTTGCATTTTAATATCCTTTAAAATATAATTTATTTCTGTGATGAAAAGCAGAATTTCCATCAGCCATTACTCCAGTATAAAGTGTCACATGATCCTTAAGAAATCATTCTAATACTCTGATTTATTATTAGAATTATCAATGTTGGCAACAGTTGCGCTGCCAAATATTTTTTTGGAAACTGCAATACTTTTTTCAGGATTCTTTGATGAATAAAAAGTTAAAAAGAACAGCATTTATTCAAAATATAAATCTTTTCTAACAATATAAATCTTTGCTAGATGCTGAAAATACAGCTGCGCATCACAGAAATAAATTATATTTTAATGTATATTAAAATAGAAAAACTTTATTTTACATCATAATAATATTTCACAATATTACATTTTTTCCTGTATTTCTGATCAAATAAATGCAGCCTTGATGAGCACAAGAAACTCCTGTAAAAAACATAAAAAAATCGTTTTGACCGGTAGTGTGTATATATATATATATATATATATATATACTGTATATATACATATATAGTATAAATATAGTATTTTTTTATTCATATATTAGTATATGTTTTTTATATTATATATTTGTAGAAATGCGAAAATCACAAACCATAACAATTTCTAAGAATGCATGAAATTTTGCATTTTTTTTTCTATACACTGGGGCCCAAAAGTTTGAGACTGCATTGAAAATCTGGGTTTCAAACTCCAGAAATAAGTAATATTTTCACAAAATTTAAAACAAACAAAAAATGCTATAATGATGCAACACAAACTACCTTTGTGTGGCTGTGGGCTTCATATGTGTGTCTCCATGTCTGTGTATCCGGGCAGCATGTCTCCGTTCGAGCAGTTCTTCAACATCTTGTCCATGCTGGGGTCGTTGGTCTCTTTTCGCCGTCTTTGCATGCGCTGGTGCACCAGAGGCACAAAAAACATCACGATACCCCCCACTATTGGAGGAACACCAGCCAGATAAAATGCCACATGATAGTTTCCAAAATAGTCGTGAAGAAGTCCTGAGAAAGAAGACAAGACATAGAAAAAGAACATATGAGAGAGGAAACAGCATTTACAACGCATTTTAATTCTGCAACATGATGTATTTCTAAGTGAAAAAGAATATTCAATGAGGAAAAGTGCAGGCACTGGAGTTCAGCCTAAAGAGTTTTTTTTTTTTTTTTGCATCATTTGTGCCTTGATTTCTTAATTTTATGTTACATGATTTAATTAATTTCTTGCACATCAGAGTCA
>NW_015547838.1:342213-365355 GCF_001515605.1 Sinocyclocheilus anshuiensis | reverse complement strand
TTGAATAACTGGGGAGTCAGTTTTGATTTCATGTTGACTTTGAATAAAAAGACTGAAGACTGGAACTAATCCAATGCAATTCAATCGAGACTCCCTGCTATGACGGCCACATTCATCTTCAAATGCTCTCGATTTCAAGGAATCTCAATGAGGCTTGCAGTCTGGAATACATCTGAAGCAAAACAACTATGAGCTATTTAGACTTTGAAGACTTTGGTGAGATGCTCCCCAGCCTCCTATACAGAAGATATAAGATCACTTGAAACTTAAACATTTAGAAGTCAGATCGCGGTTCCAAGTATGTGAAATAACAGAATGTGACAGCCAATCCAAACCTAGTTGTAATGTCCCTGCTGTGAAGGCAACGCTTTGAAAATAGATCCTACAAATGATGCATCACGTTCTCGAATGAGGACTCGGTGTTCCTGAAACCAACCCAGAGTCCAGACAGGTAACGTCAGTATTCTGTAAATGAACCTTGAGACCTGAAAGTATAAGGTCTATTTATTGGAGTACAGATGGAGCAGATGTTCTGGTGGGTCTAATTCTTCAAAACGAGGCTGCGGAACTGGAAACATATGGAGACCGTCATTGAACAAGAGCATTTAAGTCAACAGTCCAAACTAAATGTGCTCACAGGGAGACCTTGGAATTTACCCTCCGAAATAAGTCTCATTCCTGTCCACCAGGCCCAGAAACTGGAAAAACACTTAGTCTGTTGTGTGTGTGCAAGTCTTGTATGGGGAACGTGGCCAAGATCAGCATGCTGGCTGATTAAATCATGTTTTCAACATATTTATCTACAAGTACAAATGTGTGTGTTTGCACACATTTTTTTTGTTAAAAAAATTAATTAAAAGAAAACGTTTACAAAAAATATGGCTTTACAAGTTGAAATTCTATATGTGTGTGTGTGTGTGTGTGTGTGTGTGTGTGTGTGCATTTTTGTGTGAACATTTTAAGATTTACTTCTCAAGTTATATATAACATAGCTTACATGCATAAGCTTAGATAAGCATAACATAAGTTTTATATATACATGTATATGCATTATCCATATAAAATACATGTCTATTATATATATATATATATACTATATGTTATTATAAAATAAAATAACTTTTACAAGTTAAAATTGCATTTAAAGGAAAAGCTCAACGTTCTATACAATAAAAATTAGTCATTCCAATGCAAGCAAATGTAAATGTTTTAATGCAAAGTATTTACTCTAACAGATGTTCTTTTTTTTTTAAGCTCCTCACCTGCAATCGGTGGTCCCGCTGTCATTGGTATGGCCATGAGGCCGAGGAGGTAGCCGATGGCTTGAGACGCCTGCATGGGCCCTACCAACTCAAAGGCGATGGGGGCCATGATAGTGATGAAACAGCCGTCACAAAGACCCATCAATACGAAAACCACCACCAGACCTTCGAACACGGCGCACTGAGGTATCATCATGGACATCAGACCCAGTAATATGAACGAGGCCACCTACACGTATACAGACACACAGAGATCGTCTAAGCATGTGGACTAATGCTGCGCTCCATCCGAAGTTTGACATCTCAGATTTACAGCCACAAAGGCATTCCATATCCTGATGCTCAGAAAATTACTTACAAAATTTTTTTAATGGTACTGGTAACAGGATTAGAATTTAAGGGGATACTACAGAAAAATACCATAGAAAATGACCAAAAAAAAAAAAGGATAATATGGTGCAGATTTCATTAAAAAAAAATTTAAACTAATTTTAAAAAGTAAATTAAGAAGAGGAATAAAAGAATACATAGAGTGAGTCCTGCTTTTTTGATACACAGGACATTTATTATAACCTGTATTGTCTGATCTTGAATACTACCAACAAGGGATGAAAGTTGTTTGGTCAAAATTAAGCCTGCAATGTATTATACATTTTGTAATGACAGGTAGATTGTGAAATATGCTGTTTAAATCGGAAAATTAAACTATGTTGAACAAGCTCTTGAAAGTGCATAATTGCAAAGTTGATATTTATGTCATATTTTAAACAAGTATACAAACAAACAATTTTTATTGTTATTGGTATTGTTGGATGTTGTGGAAGTTATTTTTTCAAAAAAACAATTATATATAAAATAAAACACCCTCATTAAACATTAAAATGCCATTGAAAATCAAATCCTAGAAACAAATATTTCCTTTAAAGGAAAAGATACTTATGCAGATGTTCAACTGAAGTTTCCTGGCAACCAAATTGCAAAAGAGAATGAAACAGCACGCTGTTTTTCAGGAAAGAATTATATATTGACATCATATAAAATAAATCTAGAATTAAAGAGAAAAACTAATTCAAATTTTGTTCCACTTTTAAAGAAATTCAGAAACACTGAAGCCATTGATTGGGCTGCTGTAATGTAACACCGGTGTGACCTTAAGCGAGACACTTCACCGCAGCAGGACCGTCCTGTCATCGTTTTATGCCAGTTTATATTGACATTGCATGAAAGTTGCAGAAACTACTGATTAATCAGTGAAATAATTGACGATTAGTCGATTAATCGTTGTAATAATAGTTAGATTAATCGATTATCAAAATAATCGTTTGTAGCAGCCCTAGAAACAAACTTCTCCAGCTATGGAATTATGATTCACTGGCATGCAGTAAGCAGTTCCTGTGGGTTTCCGTACCTGCATGTAGATTTTCTTTACTCCAGGTATGAGGTCTCCGATCTTCCCAAACAGCAGTCGACCGACTCCAGACGACGCTCCGATACACACAAGCAGCACCCATTCCCTCTGAGTGTCTCCAAACTGCTCTTTCACAAAGTTCATCTGCCACAGAAACAGGAAAACCATCAGATGATTAACATACACATACAAAACTATCTATCCATCAATCAGTTCACTCATCCATCAATCAATCAATTCATCCATCCATCCATCCATCCATCAAGCCAGCCAGCCATCCACAACACTGTTCAAAGGTTTGGGGTCAGTATGATAGAAATGCCCAAAAAATTATAAATAAATGAATTTCTGTGTTAATGAATTGATTATATTCATGTATTTGACATAAAAATAGATGATATGGCGTAGATATGGCTAGAAAAAAAAAACTCTATAAAACTTGATGATGTGACAATGAACACTAAGGTAATGGCTGCTAAAAAATTAGCTTTACTAATTTACTACACAGGGATAAACTATATTTTAAAATATACTCAAAGAGATTCAATTGAAATTTTCACAATATTACTGTTTTTACTGTATTTTTCATCAAATAATTGCAGCCTTGGTGAGCAAAAAAGACTAAAATATTACCAACCCTAAAATACGTTTTTTTTTATGAAGTTCTCAGAACATAACGGGTATGAAGCTACATTTAATAACCTTTTATTTAAACTTTAAAGCAAGATTATGATTTGAAAAAAAAAGGAACGTGTTATGCAAAACGTACAAAATTTGATTTTGGGAAAAAGTTAGAAAACTAAAATCATATAAATCTATGAGACATGTGATCCCTTCAAATTTTACAAAAGTATTAACACCATTAATTAATTCTATAGTTTTAATACATATTGTATACTAGGTTTTAACAGTGGAGATATTTTCTACTGCGGGACACAGGAAAAAATTATTATTAAAAATGTATCTCCATCAGCAGAAGGTATTTCTGATGATTGGACTTGTTTGAGGATAGTTCAATATGTATAGTTAAGTTATATTTTAAAACACACCTAAATGCGACAATTTTTTGTCAGCATACCTCATATTGACCAGGGTAAAACGCTGGTTGAATCTTTGTAGAAATAAGAAACTTTTAAAGAATCGAAACTTTTAAACAATCTGAAGTTTTAGAACTGGAATAAACCTGATTAATACAAATTATACTTCAGGTCAGTCAGAATATTTCTACCATAGGATGGAAGTAGTAGGGGACAATATTTATTTAAACTTTAAAGCAAAATTACACTTTGAAATAAATGTAGCACATTCAAAACATTCACTTTTTTCTAAGTGAACGTTTTGGATGTGCTATACATTTATTTCTTAACATCTGGTCTGTATCTCCTCCCTCGCCCATCCCATATCAGTTTCACAATGGACAAGGCAAGTATCTTTAAGTTTTTATTTATGATATAACTTAAACTAAATACATTTTTTGTAAACCTTTCATTAAAGGTATGAACCACCATTACATAAGGAACTACTTTTTAGATCTCTGAAAAATGTAAGATGTTTTTTTTTCATATATATTGTTACCTAAAACTGTAGTAAATGTTTTGCTGTTTTTAGTGCCATGTTTGTTTTTATATTGAGTGTTTTATGTATAATCAAATATTTTATTTATTACCATCTTCTTTAAAATAGATCAAATATTTCTTGAGTCATCATAATTAAAATACTTACAAACATACTAAACAATGTTTTATTAAAAATGTAAATTTTTAATTTGTACTGTATAAAATCATTATGTCTATGGAAAGCCTCCCATAAATTAAGACAATTTGACGTGTGTGTGTGTGTGTGTGTGTGTGTGTGTGTGTGTGTGGTTCATGTACCCCCTTGTTGTGCACTAATACATCAAATGTTTGACCTGAGCAAAATTTGTCCCCGTGAGCAAAACAGCTTTTTTTTTTAAATGGCAAAATTATATTAGTGATGTTTTTGAAAATACAAAAATGCAGAAAGTTTACTGTGATGGGTAGGTTTTAGGGCAGGGGATAGAATATACAGTATAAAAATCATTGTCTATGGAAAGTGTCTGGGCATGTCGGGGTCCACAATATCCCTTATGGTTTGTTAAATCAGTATCACATTTACAAACTCCCTTAAAAATCATTAAAAGCTGTCACTCATCTTAGCTCATCGCAATCTCACCTTACATTTTTATGAGAGCTTTGAAATATAAGTTGAAATATAAAACCATGGTGTGAGCGCTCTTCACACAGCATGAGTCCCTGTCAAAACGGTGTGTCATTCGACATGACGGGTGTGGGGCTGCTTAGAAGCGTCAGATATGGGTGATATGGAAGCAACCCCTAATGTTATGCTCGGTTTAAAATGCACAATAGCTTATTCTTTGTGCGTCCCCATCCAGGACGCCCTCGGGGTGTGCATGCTGTGACGCTTCCTCATAGAGGACGGCTGGCAAAGAGGCCATTGTTCAAAATACTTATTCCTCAATGAATCTCTCGTAAGAAATATGAGTTGAAATATAAAATCTCAAAGTGTTTGTCATGTAAGAAAAAGTTATCGGTCGATTGCCAAAATAAGTAAAGGTATAAAAAATGTATTTTAATACAACAGTTCAATAGACAAAAAGTTAATATTAAGTAATACAACAGTTCAATAAACAAGAAGTTAATATTAAGCGACTTGCATTGTCTGACTATAACACTATTGTCTGATTTTGCTCTATTTTGTCGTCGAAAATGGTTTGAAACAAAGTCACAGCTCAGCAGCTGCGCATCTCCATTCAAACACAGCGGTGTCTCGTTTATGAATGAACTGCATTTTTAAATGAATCTAGTGAGTCAGTGATTCATGATTACCCAATCATAAATACTGTCACTTGCTTTAACCAAATTCCACTGTAAATCACTTTAAGGAGTCAAATATCACCTCGTAATGGGAAGAATTTATCATCAAATTTTGGATTATTGATAAGAAGGTGCTCCTAAATTTTTGACTGTGCTCCTAAATTTTTTAAGTTAGGAGCATAAGTGCTCCTAAAAAGATAAATAAGCGTAGAGCCCTGAATTGTGTGTGTGTGTGTGTGTGTGTGTGTGTGTGTGTTTATGCATATTGTGATCAGCTCTTATGGTCTGTTAAAATTGTTTATTCCTCCACTTATTTTGATATTGTCCTTAAAACCAACCAATATCTTTCTCACATGACCGTAGAGTGACCATAAGATGGAATGAGGGCTGGATATCCTCATATGGTCAACAGATGTCCCCGGATGTGAAAGGTCAATAAGCCTGGTGGCTTCAAATGTGACATGTCAAGGTTCAAAATGGAACAAAGCTCTTATTATGGATGTGGGTCAATGACGGAATTCCACATATACTAAAACCGTATTGACCTATTTGACAGCTGGAGAATTAAAAGGTCACGGGTCAACGTTGGAATTCCAAATATGCAAAAACCATTTGTCATATTGACATCTGAAAATTAAAGGGTCAAAGGTGAACGCAACCTGGGTGGTCCGGGGTCAAGGGGTCAAACCCCTCAGTGTAAAAGGTCAAAGTTCATCATCAATCAAAAAAGTTGACAGGTGGTGAAGCATATTGACTACTTTCATTAACCGACAGCAGCTTTTATATTTGGGTGGAGAGCGGAGCATTTGCGTCGCACGCAAAACACAAAACTGAGCGGCTCCGATGGAGAAAATCTGACTGGATCTAAAACTTTCAGATGACACACAGCTCATTTCTCCGTCTCTGTAAGTTCCCGAAACCATGAAAACACACAACACACGGTAGACACGCGTTTGTGCAGCAGAGTGGCTCTCTCTCGACACTGTATGATGTGACAGACAACTAGTTGTCCAGTCCTATGAAGGGCCGTACAAGCCATAATTCATTCTGGTGCTCTCACACACTTATATTCTCCTTTCACATAGATACATTTTTGCTCTCATAGTAACAAACTCATAGTAACACGCATTCTTACATTTACCTCTTACATTCATATTTTAAGCACACATTTATTCATTTTGCTCTTATGCAAATGTATTCAAAGTATAAATGTAATGTTATAAATAATAAATCTATATTAGAAGAAAATGCATGTTAGTCTAAAGAAAATATGTGTATGTAAGAGAAGAATGTATGTATGTCTGAGCGAGTATAGTGGAAACGGAAGGCAGGTTAAGCGTGATCAGTGTTACATCAGCATGGCTGAGGTAGATGAAGCGGCCGCAGAAGTGTTTCAGCAAGCTATTTGGGTTTTTTAAAAATATTATAATTGTGAAAAGCCATCTTTGGCCTTGTCCCTTGAGCGAGTTGTGATTGGGGGTGTGGGCACAGTGGTACAGCACCTTCTCTGTTTGCGCATCTCTGCTCTTTGCGTCCGTATATCCGGTTTACAGATATTTGGTAATAATGTCATTTGTGTGGAAATGATTGCATTGCATTGCTGTGAGCATAGAAATTTAATTGAGTTCTTTTGCTTCATCTTGCACTTGAATGGTTTAAACTTCTAGATATCTTGTATTTTGGCATAATTTTTTTATGTACTGTTCGAGCACGAGAGAAGAGGTGCAAGAGAACTCGGGGTTCGGGGTTTGTGTGCTCCAACACGTGCAATATTTTAAAAAACACACGTGATGACTCAATTCCTCTCCTGGGACCGGGATAATGACCTTAATGGGTTAAGGCCAGTTTGGCCAGTAACAGAGCAAATAAACAACTAATAAATTAAAAAATAATAATAAATAAATAGGTAACCAGTATGGGAATCGGCCCATTCGATTGTGAAAAAAATCAGCAATTGGAATCGGTCATGAAAAATCCTGATCAGTGCATCCTCGGAATACAGTTAAACCTACCTGAAAAACTTAAAGCATGGTTCATTTCATTTTTATCTTTTTACTATAGTCTCTATTTGTGCTAAATGGTTATCATTTATTACAATAAAAATAATAAGTCATATTTATTTATTTTTTATATTTTATTTTATTTTACTTATTTTTTGTGAGTGTGTCAAGGCCAGTGAATTTTTTGCCAGGGCAAGTAAAAAATTTGAACAGTACAAATTTTCCATAGTGTTGAGCCCTGTCAGTACTTTCAAAATCAGTATCATAACACTTGTACAGAGATCTGTAGAACAAGTCGGTTACAGAATGACTCTTTAAAATTAAAAATTAAAGTTCAATTTAAAAAAAAAAACGGTAATTGAAAAGAAAACAGGATGACTTTGAATAGCATAATAGTTGTGATAGGATGAGCTGAGCAAGTCTAGCAGATGTATTTCCTGGTTTGAGTGACTTCCTGCTTAAAGGGGAAGTAATGGATACCAAAAAAAGAAAAAGAAAAGAAAAATGCATGCATATAAGTGTGAATACATGTGTGAAAGTGACAATGTATATATGTGAGTTAGAATGTAGGTATGTAAGAATAAAGAATGCATATGTGTGGATGTGTAAATATATGTGCTTGAAAGTCAGAATACATGTATGTGTTGAAAAGTAAAGTGTTTATATATGTAAGCAAACATATCTATGTGAAAGAAGAAATGTGTGTGAAAGTAGAAGCATATGTATGCGAACGGAGAATGTAAGTGTGTGAGAGAGGAGAAAAAGGTGTCACGACCTTAAATAACCGTACTGTGTGTGAACGTAACCGTATTAAGGACTCAAATACAGTATTCTGCTGCTGTGTGAACGTGGCCAAACTTAATCTCAGTATTCACTCAGTATTATCTTGTACAAATGCATAAACATTAGCCTCTTATTGACATAGAAGTGCTAGTTAAGTGTGATTCCTGTGGCTAAATGCATCACTTGACTAAACGGTTGGCTTTGTACAGCCATAGTCAGCCTCTGGACTTCATCAAAGCCCTTTTCTTCAGCCTTATCAATGATGGCATAATGCTGCTTTGTGGTGGGAACAGAGGAAAAGCAGCTATAAGTTGAATATTTCCACTCATAGATGCCCTTGTTTCTAAGAAGGGAAGAGGGGGAGGACATGGGGTTAAAAATAAAAAATCCTTTAGAAGAATTTCCTGACACTAGAGATCACAGGCCTGTGGATTGGATGTCTTTTGAAAACCGCTTGAATGAGAAAACCTTAGGGGCACATCAAAAGTCCTGAGATTTCACATTTAGGTTTAATGTGAAGGAAGGGCTTTCCTAATTCACCACGAGAAGCGAGAACCAAATGCATACACACACACACACACACACATATACGCACAACAAAAGCCGGGACTAAGTGTTTACTTCTGGTGCGAAGCCTGAAAAAACACGACTGTAGGTGGAAGAGTGAGACTGAGGCGAGGGGGGAAAGGTCTCTCTCATCAACTTTATACCAACGCCCACAAAAAAATACACACACATCCCAAACACAAGTTGGCTAACTCACAACTAACCAAATAAACACTTGCTTCAAACACATACCAATGATTTGACATATATCAATAGAACACAATTGCAACAAATTCACACACAAACACACACACACATTTCAAGTATAATGAAAAAATATTGGTGCAGGATTTACTTTGAAACAATTTGCACTCTGAAATTGCTTGTCATTTTTTTTTTTTTTTTTTACACAAATGATTACAAAGAAATGGCAAGCAACACACTGAATTAATCGTGAATTTTTTAAGACTCCAATATGTTTTATATTTTCAAAATATACTACCACTCAAAATTTTGGGGACATTATGATTTTTTTTTTTTGAAAGAAATGAATCATTTTCTTCAGCGAGGACACATTACCTTGATTAGAAATGGCATAAACTACATTTATATTGTTAAAAAGGGATTGGTGTGTTTTTTAACATTTTTTAAGTCTCTTATGCTCACTAAGAATGCATTTATTTGATCAAAATCCAATTAAAATAGTAATGTTGGGAAGTATCATTGCAATATAAAATTACTCTTTTATATAAGAGTCTTTTTATTCTATATTTTCAAATGCAATTTATTCCTGTGATGGCAAAGCTGAATTTTCAGCATCATTACTCCAGTCTTCAGTGTCACATGATCCTTCAGAAATCATTAAAATGCTGATTTTCTGCTCAAGAAACATTTCTTGTTTTTCGTCACTTCAAAACACTTCATATTTTTGTGGAAACCGTGACATATTTCCTCAGGATTATTTGATGAATAGAAGGTTCAAAAGAACAGAATTTATTTGAAAAAGAAATCTTTTGTAATATTATAAAAGTCTTTACTCTCTGTTTTGATCAAGTTAATGCCTACTTGCTGAAAAAAAGCAATATTTTCTTTAACGCTGATAATTTGAGCACATCTCCATTAACCACACTGAAGTATTCCCACACATGCTGAACAACTAAAGGTTTTGAATTTCCACGCTTTACAGGGAAAGAAAAGCACACATGAAGGAACCATCTGCGTCAAGCTTTTCTTTCAGTAAACAGTGCATTCTCTTATATCATCACATTTTATGGCCTGTTTATCAGTGTGACCCAAACTCCATTTGTGCACTTGGTTCAGCGGCTGGAAACTAATTCTCAGCTGAAAACAAGAGAGAAGCACCATTACGGCTGAGTAATTCAGGTATCCAAGTAAAAGTATGTCCATCACTATGACAACAGAGAATGAGTGAGAAGGAAAGGTGAAACAAGGACAGAAATCCCCAGAGTCTGACCTGAGATGACACACGCTGAGTTAATAATTCATCATCAACATGTGTGGACTCATCACATAAGCTTTCTGTAATGCAGAGTGCACTAAATATTTCAGTTCGCGGAACCCTAAAACATTATTTATGCATAGGAAGGGCGCTTCGCTCCTATAGCCTCCTCTGTTTTCTTAACGTTAAATGCACACCGGCTTGACTGTAAATCGGAGGCGTTTTGTTCACTTTGTTTTGTCGGCTTGTAAACAATAGCCTCCACAAAACAGCAAATGTCAAAACCCTGTTTAACATTCAGTTCAGAAATAAAGTGCCAAAAACACTGCATTTCATGATTTATTGACTGCACTGATAAGGATTTGGTATTTAAAAAATGTTAACTAGAAAAGCAAATCACTTCCAAGAAGCAGAGCTACTGCAAGTTTCATGTTTCATAAATTATGTGCTAAATCTGAAGACTTAGTTCACACCAAAATAAAAATTGACATTAATTAGTCATCTTATAAACCAATATGGCACAAACACAAAATAAGATGTGAGGCAGAATGTTTTTCTAAACAACAGGGTTATTCTAGTATTATTTACTGTATATACTATGATAGTATTTAATAATATTTCAAATGAGCTTTTAAGCTTTTAGTTCATTTAAATTAGCATTCAAAAATGATAAATATGCCTCCACATTTTTTCCCATGTTGATTTTAGTCCCCACCACTTAAGCAGGGATATATAAACATGCATATTAATGAAATTAATTATTTTTATATTTTCAATTTAATTTCCGTTTAAGTTTTAGTGATATTGTTGTGTGCATTTGTCATTTTTGTCGATTTTAGTCCCCACCACTTAAGCAGGGATATATAAACATGCATATTAATTAAATTAATTATTTTATATTTTCAATTTAATTTCAGTTCAAGTTTTAGTGATATTGTTGTGTGCATTTGTCGTTTTTTAATACTTCTATTTAGCTAAGTAATTAAACTTTCATTTTTTTATTTCAGTTTTAGTAATTTTATTGCTTATAGTGTTCTTATAGTTAACTAAAACGAACTAAAAATAATTTTTGTTAGCTAAAATAAAGCTTAAATAAAATAGAATATTAATATTAGATGTAAATCTTAAACTTAAAAAAAGGCTGAAACATTCCAAATTCCAACGTTTGCCTTGGCAGCTAAACAGATTAAAATAAATTTAAGTTTAAAAGAATAGCTCACCCAAAAATGACAATTTGTTGAAAATTGACTTTTTTTGTTTCTTCATGGGAACAGATTTGGAGAAATGTAACATGTCTTGTGAAGCAAAAATCTTTGTGTTTGTAAGGCATTTTTACGTTAAGCTGTTGCTATTATGGATATGAGTCCATAATAACGCGTCCTCCAGGGAAAAATTCCATCCCGTTGTCTCTCACATCAAAATCCACCAACATGCTTGTTTAGAACTGTTTTTGGCTTGTAAACAGTGCTTGATCTGTGCATATTTCTCTCCTGATTCAGACGAGATTACATTTTCACTGGAGAAAGCAATATTATAGACAGAGGACTCGTATTTTAGCTGGAAGCGATGGTTTGAAATTAAAAACGTCTTAATAATGGATTTGTTTCTTACAAACAAGCAGCTTTTCACTTCACGAGATCTTAATTGATGGACTGGAGTGCTGTGGATTATTTGTGGATTATTGTGATGTTTTTATCAGCTGTTTGGACTCTCATTTCTGACGGCACCCATTCACTGCAGAGGATCCATTGGTGAGCAAGTGATGTGATGCTACATTTCTCCAAATCTGTTCCCATTAACAAACAAACTCATCTACATCTTGGATGGCCTGAGGGAGAGTACACTTTTTAGCACTTTTAATTTTTGGGTAACTGCTCCTTTAATGGTGATGAACCCTGTTGTGTTGAATTCATTCATGCAACTCTCAACAACCTCAATCGAGTTTGACTACATTTTACTGTGATTTTTAAAGCTCAACAGCATCCGTCCGCATCATTTTCATTGTAAGAAAAAGAGTAGTGAAAACATTCTGCCTTTTGTTTTGTACGGTCTGATATTAGTTGGCTCTACCCAGTTTGATGACTCTAGTTTAAAAATGTCCCGTCAAGTTTTTAGGGTGAAAGAAAGGACAGGAGTGTCAAGAGGAATAAACTCCTACATGATGCAGAATGAGTATCCTGAGGTCAGTATGATTTCAAATCATGACCTCAAATGTAATTAAATGTTTGGAAAAAGAATTTGGGTCACAGTGGAAGTTTTGCAAAATGACAGACTGGTAACAATTAATCATTGATCACATCTGAATCTGAACCATTATACGGCTCGAGAATATCTTATTTATTAGATTGTACTAATTTAAATATCATGATATCAATCATCACTTCAGTCAACTGCACTTGTATTATTCTGAAAATTTCTACATGTAAATCTATGGAATCTATAGGCCTGTGTGCATAAGATCTGTAATTATGATTTAATGGTGGAACTCGGCTTACAGCACACCAGGGCTTTGTGCCAAATGTCTGGAAAGCGAGATATTAATTATGCTCAGAATCTGGCATAAAAAATAAAACTCAACTTGAGTAGTGTGCGCACATCCCACTGGGCATGAGCGGTTTGAAGGTGAGGGCCAGCAGCGACTGGACCAGCATGAAGATACTGAGGATCTGGAAGGTTCTGGGAAGGCCCAGCGGTCCAACCACTTTCTTGAGCAGCACAGGGAGCCCCATAGAAAAGAGGCTGCTGCCTGCCGTCACCACGCCGTTGGCCAAACCCAGTCTCTGTCGAAAATAATGCCCCAGGATCACCAGAGACGGCTGGAATGCGAATGAGGATCCGCAGCCGAACAGTATCCCGTATGTGAAGTATCGAAGACCCAGTGTGCTGAGGAGAGAAGACAGGATGTGAATGTGATAAAAGGAAAATGGATAAAAGAACAATGCTGATGAAAGGTTGATGGAAGGTGCAATTTTAGTATCATACTATTGTAGTTATATTATTATACTATATCAATATGTTATTATTAGGGATGTAACGATTAACCGCAAGCCGGTTGAAAATCGATTCAAATATGTGACGATTCAAATTGGTTGAGATGCCAAACAAATCGCGATTCAATTAGGTGTAGGAGTTTATATGAATGCATGTCTGAGGGGAACTTACTGTCTTTAGAAAAGTTTAGATGGTATTTTTTCTTTTCATCTTGCCTCTGTATAATGCATATTAAAGTTCATAAGTGCAGCGCTGCTTTGTTTACAGCGGAAACCAAGGAAACGCTTTAAGCGCCACCTGCTGGCAGAGAGTGAATCTGCGTCTCATTCAGCTCGTCTGCTGTTTTTATGTATAGTTTCACAAAACTGAAGTCAGACCATATTATAGTGTTATATTTCAATTTCACAAAGAAACGTGCAGCATTTTGTTCAAGCAATAATAAAAGGACAGATTTTGTTTAGAATTTGTCTTAAATCTCATTTTGTAAAAAAAAAATTAAAAAAAATTGTGAATCGAATCGTAAAATCAAAATCGTGAATCATTACATCCCTAGTTATTATTATATTACTATTATAATATTATTATAGCTTTTGTTCATATTTTAAATTAATTTTATTTTTAGTTTTCCTTCTAAGTTTGTTAATTTTGTTTGGCATTTTTGACATTTTTATTAGTTTTGTGGGAGTAGGGGGTTATATATCTATATAGTTTTTTATTAAAGGGGGGGGGGGCTAATTCTATTTCATGCATTCTGACTTATTTACACTGCTAAAGAGTTTGATTCTCATGCTAAACATGACCAAAGTCTCAAAAAACGAGTTGGACATATGTCTGTGTCGAAGACACTCCTTCAGAGTTCGTATAATTTTCATAAAAGTTTTTTTCGAGTATGGCCCTTCATGACGTCATATAGGGCGGATTTCCTTTTATGTGCTCTTCTTCCAGAACAGTGTGCGCACACAGCAACCAGACTGTTTTCAGAGAGAAGCATAAAGCTGTATCTGTCTCTTATAAATCTGATAAAACTAAAGACTCTTTGGAGGTATGAAGGAAACAATACTACTCTATAGGTACTCAAGATTAACATGACATTGGCAGAAACTGTGTGTGTGTGTTACGCCCCCTTTAAGTTTAAGTGTATTGTTTTGTCATTTCTACTAGTCAGTTATTTTTTAAATATGTCAGTATAGTTTTTTAAAGTTTTAGTTTAAGTTTATTGTTGTGTTTTGGCATTTTCATTAGTTTGTTTTTTCTTTAAAATATATCTGTATAGTTTTTATTAGGTTTTAGATCTAGTTTATTTACTTTTTAGTTCTATTTTAGTTTTTTTTTTTTACTTAACGAAAAAGAAAAAAAAAAAGAAAAAAGTTGCTTTGACAACTAGATAAATAAAATGTTTAAGGTTTTTTATGTATATTTTATTTTATTTCAGTCAATATTTATCTTATTTCAATCAACAAAAATATATATTTGAATGGTTTTAGCTTTAGTTTTTAGTGAACAACAATAAGCCTGCAGTGTACTTGAAAGTAGATTATTAAAAATCTGTATGTGCAGATAATATAACATTAATAGAAAAAAGGCCATTTAAGTGTACTTAAAACAAGTCCTACTTAAGTTAGTCAAAGAAAGCACTATAAAACTCATATTTCATTTAAATTTAAACTAAATACATTTTCATTTAATTGCTATTAATTGAAGTGTATGAAAACATTACATTCAATTTGCGCTTAAGTATATTCTTTTAAAGTATATTATTTCCATAAAAAGCACTCTTTTTGAAAGTAATGTTTTTCTCAAGTGTCCATAAGCAACTTCTGCAAGATGGATGCACAAGAAATAAAGTCATACAAGGTGCAGGATTGATTTTTACAGCAGAACTGTTGAACTTTCATGTTTTTCTCTCCGTATTAAATTAAAAGCATTTCACTTCCAAATGACCTGTGACACCTGAAGCCAGAGAATGTGCAACACACGGCCAGCAGGACACATTATTTGCTTAATGACCAAACAGACGTTAGTGTAAATGATGGATTGTGAGATGGAAGAGAGAAGCTCGACCCTGCAGGAGACACTTGTGTTCAAAGCCTGAGGAAGGGAGGGAAATAGTTTGTTTGTTTGTGTGTGTGTGTGTGTGTGTGTGTGTGTGTGTGTTTGCATGCACTTGTTAGTGTTTGTTGAGTGTTCTAAACGCAGCAGGACCAGGGTGACCGTTTGTTCCAACCTTTTCTAACAACAGCAAGAGCTTTTTTTTTTTTAGCTTGGAATAAAATCAGCACTCTTTCCAACTGCACAAGGATCTCAGAGAGAAGGCACTGTGAGAAAACAATGAGAAGGAAAAGAATGAAGGAAAGGAGGGAAGAGAAAGAAAGCAAAGATTACATAAATGTTCTGTCGTACAGGTCCTGCTCTCCTACGTGTTTATGTTTTTTCCTTTTGTTTAAAAGACTGTCAGCGTGATTAAGTAACCTTTTATATAAGCACACTTAAGGAGGCTGAGTGATTTGTCCGCCTCCATCACTTCAACCACAACATCTCTACAAAACCCAACTTTCAAAGACATGAACGCACAAAATGAGTGACAGGAGATATTATTGATTCACATCTTACACACGTAAAAGAGAAACAAAGAATTGTTTTGCAGAAAAATTTTGTTCTTGGAAAAAGGCACAAGAAAAAATAATAATATTTAACAGAAAAATATTGTTTTTTTTCTTCAATAAATGCACAAGAAAAAATCATAACAATAGTTATATAAAATAGAAAAAATAATTAATACATATAGAAAAAATACTGTTTTGGGAAAAATTTGATTGATTTTATTTAGTTCTGTGTGTATATTTATGGTATATTCTGTATATTCAACAGTTAGGAACTTAATAATTTTTTAATGTATGTATCTTCATTTTTTTTACTTTCTGAGACTTAGCAAATGTGCAAAATGTTCAGCACACTGTGGTGCTCATACTGTACATCTGGGGCAAGTGAAAGTTTACACTTTATGCATGCAAGCAGATAACAAAGACACTTCAAAGTAAAGGGAAACAGATTCCCACAAATATATAGACTACAAAGACTGAACTATATGTGCTGCAGCTGTGTATGTCATGTACAAGTTAAAGGGGTCATATGATGCGATTTCAATTTTTCCTTTAAACACATTGCATTACACCAAATACACTAAATAATGTTCTTTTTAGCAACATCATATGACCCCTTTAACTCAAATTAAGTTTAGAAACATCTGCATTATTGAGCAGTTCAAGGACAGATGCTGTAACAGGGCTCGACAATAAGGACTGCTCGATGGCCCGGGGCCAGCGTGAAAGATGTTCGGGAAAACTGACGGATTTGTCACTGGTCTGATCAGGCCACTGCTGCGTCTTCACGAAAGTTTATCATTTGCATGTGTTTTTAAGCCTTGATAATTTAAACATTTAAGTGATTTTAAAGCATTCAAGCGCAAGATGACACGAAAGTTGACAACTCCATTCAGTACTCAGCAATGTTCTGTGTACAACTCGCACACAGAGTCGCAGACAACACCGAATTGAGTTCTCTTTTGCGACTACTTGTGCTTTAACAGACAAATACACCTGGCCAATTTGAACATTCAAGCAATTTAAAAACATTCAAGCTCAAGAAGATGCAAATAACAATTGATTCAGCGTGTTCTGTGAGTACAGCGTACATTCACAGAGCTGCGTCTCAGGCATCGCATGAGCCCCAGATTTTCTTTCTGCGTCTTGCACTTGAACAAACAAATACATACAAAAGTATGTCAAAATATCCGTCTTGGCGAATATCCTCGAAAACAGTCTGTTATGTCTTTAAGTGAACTTAAACAGTGACGGTGCTGGATGAGCATTCTGGATAAAATAAATGTGTTTTGGTAAGGCTGAAAGAATTAAAGTAAATCTAAAATTCCAATGCAGGGTCAATTTCAGGAAATGATGTCATTGTGTGTCACATTACCAAGAACAGTCACATTATTTGACTGATTTCATTTTGTTCTGTGTGTATAGTTATTTGTCAGTTCTGTTAAAAATGTATGGAATGAATCAAAATAATAAATATTTTACATTAAATTATTGTTTTTGGAAAAATGTGCATGACAAAAAACATACAAAAATAAATATAAAAAAATCATAGGTTATTTCAGCTTTTATATATTTATTTATTTATATATATTTTTTTTTTGCATATAATTTCCGAATGGACTGTGAAAATGCTAAAGTAACACGAAAAAAAAAAACAATATACAAATGTTACAAAAGAAAAAGTAAGAAAAAAAGAAGGCATTTACGTTGCGAATGAACTGGTGAGAAGACCGAGGAAGGCCACAAATGCTCCGCAGACGGCTGTCTTCCGGCATCCGAAGTGATCGGTGAACATACTGACCACCGGAGAGCAGAAAAATATCATCCCCATCGCCAGAGCACCAACCCATGCTGGACAAAGAAAGAGAAAAAGATTTGATCAATAAATGATGAAATACATTATCCTGATTTTCCATTTGCCAAACTCACTACCACGATGCTGTGGTGTTCTGGGAGGTTAGAACATTGCTATCATAGATAAGTATATACATATCTATAGTTGCTATTCTGTTGCTACTGTAGGTCGTTCGGAGAATTTTAGCGCATTGCTATATAGTTGCTAGGTGTTTTGTACTGGCATCAAGTCTCATCAGCTCAGTCTGTGGGATTTTTTGCCTGTTTAATCCGTTAGAAAAGCAACAACACACCTCTTTTCAACAAGTGGCACAAACTATGCAAATCCCTAACCATAAGCATGACAACAGAAACCTAAGTCAGCACCACTAATAATATCATTGACAAAATAACCAGGTTTGAGATTTATTTGTGTGAACGAAGTTTTCTCATGTGATGAATGTGGAAAAACACCAACAATTTCCTCCAACAATTTTGTATCGATCTTGAAGACGTCCACGATCTACCTTTCAAACGTATCGTAGAGATTGTGTCCCGTTTGTGCCCGCCTTGGCAAGTATTCCTGTAAATACATTCGCTTATGCCTTACAGTTATATGAGATATTAGATCCATCTTAAAGTGACAGCAGCCTAATAATGCCCGTGTCATTAATGTTAATCAAACAATAAAAGACAAAGAGAAAATCTGCTCTTGACTGAATCACATTTGTAGCTTTATATTTCATTCATACAGTAGCTGTAAATGAAGTAAACGGTACAAAGCACTGTTTACTTCATTTGTATCTTTGTTCTGTAGTATTAATTTGTTTTATTGCTTGTCATTTGTTTCTTTGTTGTTTACTTGAGAACTTTAATTTTACTGCTCAGTAACTTGCAAAATAGTCTTAAAAAACAACATTTTGATAAGATTGTGATCCTTCCTGAAGAAACTGCTATATATTTTTGCCATATCGCCCACCCCAAACACAAACAGTATATTTTACACATGCATGCACCCAAACAGACGTTCTTTGTTCACCCAGATAATTCTGCAAAGAGACACAGATGAAAGTCCATCATCTCTGTATTTAGAGCACTGGCCAGTTACAATAGATGTCAAACACACTGCATGTTTTTCATGGTTCAAAGGTAGTTTAGTGTCTGCACAGTATGTCTGGATTCTAAGGACACTGGTTCAATATTTAACGCTGATCTCTCTCCATGTTTGAAGGATTAAACATTCCAGTGACTATTAGGAATGGATTACCTTACTTCTCCAAGAAAAAAAATCCACACAGAAAGCAGAAAATATCAGAGGCTTTTAGTTTTAACCCATCATAAATAATGCACAGCTAACAGCAAAACAAAAAAGAAAAGGAGTCTGATGCAAATGTTTGGACTCGAAGAGAGGGTGGTGGAATCGAACCTGAACTGGTTTGGACCAAACAAGAAAGGGCCTGGACAGTGTTTGCTTATAATATTCAGAAACATATCTCATTGTTCTGATCTTAAATCTTTCATTTTGAATTTATGAAAGCAATCCCAATGGATTCAGCTGTTTTGCTGGAGGAAAAAATCAAAATGAGTAAAAGCAGAATAAAGATAAACTTGTATGTCAGGTAATATATTTGTAATTAAACATTTATAATGATGAAGTTGCAATTTAGTACATTTAAAATATACAAACAATATTGTAATATCGAATAACATAGTTAATTTAAATCAAGTATTTACATATGCTTCGTAAGTCAACTCATCAAAAGAAATACTTTTTAAAGCATGACTAAAGATTAAAAAAAATCATGCTTTAAAATGTACTTCAAAGTAAAACTTTTAATTTGACATTGTTACAAAGTGCACTTTTTAAAAACAACAAGAAGCATAGCCATGAAAGTACCTCTCTTAGACTTAAGTGGCCTTAATTTACAGTTAAGCACACTTTGTCGCTAGGGTAGATTTTTTACATTTTGTGAAAAAAGTGCTTCCTTGTGCAAAACACATCACCACGATATTACTGTAAGATGCAGAGCATTGCTATGCGGATGCTAAAGAGCAATTTTTAGTACATTTTTTGTGTGGCCGTATCAAAAGAGAGTGTGTTCTGAGTGATGTTCTACCATCTGACCCCACTGCGGCCCATGCGGCTGACAGCTGAAACAGAGTACTGAAAAACAAGAACAGACACATGGTTCTCTCCTGTCACCCTCTGACTGCTTTTGTAAGCAACGAGTTCTATTTGTTTACATCTTTCTGGACGAAAAATTTTTGAAAAATAAACCAGAGAAACACAAAACCGCCAAAAAAGGAATGAGAAACATTTTGAATCCACAGCTACAGTCCATGAACTTTTCAGCCTTTCTTTATACCTCTAAGATCCTTTCACCTTCCCTTTAAATTCTCCATTAAAATGCTGAAATCACACTGATTTGTCTTCTAGAATGTCATGGAAAAGTTTATTTATTTCAGTAATTCAACTCAAATTGTGAAAGTCTTCCCCATGATTGTGTAGCCTAGTGAACCAAACTGAGAGACCATTTTGAAGGCTCAGGAAACCTTTGCAGGTGTTTTGAGTTGATTAGCTGATTGGCATGTCACCATATTCTAATTTGTTGAGATAGTGAATTGGTGGGTTTTTGTTAAATGTGAGCCAAAATCATCACAATTAAAAGAACCAAAGACTTAAACTACTTCAGTCTGTGTGCATTGAATTTATTTAATACACGAGTTTCACAATTTGAGTTGAATTACTGAAAGAAATGAACTTTTCCACGACATTCTAATTTATTGAGATGCACCTGTATATCAGCATTTGCCTACTAACAATGTCTAACAGTGGGTAAATATGCAATAAACTTACACTTACACTGTCATTCCCACTAAAATCTAAAATCACCATCCAATTGCATTGTGGTGGAAATTACATTTTTTTTTTGTTTTAGTTTTTGAATTAAATTACAAAATCCTTTGTCCTTTGTTCACCCAAGTCACTTAAAAAGAAGCTGAAGTAAATTATGAAAAAGTTCAAGTGTTTTTGTAGCCTCCATAAATAATTAAGAAAAAGTAGATATAATTTGTTAATTTCTAATAAAAAAAATTACCATAATAAATGTGCCTGACGTTAAGGAAACACCCCATTGTTAAAGGGGTCATCGGATGCGACATGCACTTTTACAAGTTGTTTGAACTGAAATGTGTGTTGGCAGTGTGTGTACACAACCACCCTATAACGATAAAAATCCACGCTGTGTTTTTTTTTTTATCTACTAAAAACTTTACCCCTTTCTCAAATCGAGACGATCTCAGATGCCTGTCTGTGTGACGTCACAAAGACAGGCCCCTCCCACGATAGTTTTATTTACAGTAGGATTTCAGCACAGACTGGACTGGCATCTTACCTTGGACCCGCCCTGAGTGAGCTGTCATCAGTCCGCTATTGTTTCACCGCTGGAGCAGATGTAGACAAGAATGACTCTTAAGCGATTGAGGTGTTCTGTTGTTGGATGTAATAATGAACATAGCAGTCGACATCTGAGCCACTGAAGATGCAGTGGATTACGTTTGTTTTTGAAGGGAATGCGCCCCCGATTTCCCTAAATATGTCTATGTTCGCGCGAATCATTCGTGATCCAGCTTCACCTACAGAAGAAGTGAGTATAAGGTATATTTTTTAATGAATCTTTGCAAATCGCCTTTCCTAATAATGTGCTAACTAGCAAGTTTCACGATGAATGCAGCTAAAGTAAACAGTCCCTCAGAGAGCAGCTCGGAAGAGGGGGGCGGGGTCAGCAGTGCTCATTAACATTTAAAGGAAAATGCTACAAAACGGCTTGAGCTGAAAAGAGCTGTTTTTGACAGGGTACAAAAGGTGTTTTTTACACTACCATTGAGAAATTTTAACCAAACTATGTTACAGACTTTTCATTAAGACCCTAAAGAATCATATCAACTTGTGGAAAATGAGCATCCAATGACCCCTTTAAAATCAATTTCTCTGTGAAGAAAATGAATGGGATTTTACTTCAGGAAGCTGACTCTTGCCCTCTAGTCTTCCACTTTTCACTCATGCCTCTCTGTTACTCTATTTCATTTATGCCACTCTCCTCTGCTTTTCATTATATCTCTCTCTCTCCTTTGTTTCAAATCACCTAGTCCTAATTCTCACTAATGAGTTCCACGTTTTATTATTGGATCATTTGTTAAATGAGGTAGAGAAGATAGAAAGGACAGCACGAAAGTGGTTTCCATCTAGAACAGAAATAAGAGAGGAAAGAGAAGAGAAAAAACAAGGAAACGAGTGACCCACTAACACTGACAGATGCTCTTTGACAGATTGTGGATAAAGACACTCAGCCGCAGGGAAGCAGATCACTCTCTCTTAATGTCCCTTTCTTGCTCCTACATGCGTTATTCCCTCGATTTTCTCTCTCTCTGTTCATATCTGTCTGTCCTTACAAGACCCCTCATGTCTCATCTGTCAGGGTGAATCTCAGGAAACCTGTCAAGAACATGCCAGGGTTATATGTCACACCAAATCAAGAGAAAAAAAGTACATTTTGTATAAAAAAAAATAAAGCCATTTTTTTTTGCATTGTGACATTATTTTCATGACATTTATGCACAAATTTCATTACTATAATGCAAAAACATTGTGACGTATTTATACATCATGCCAGAGTTTGGTGTATTTCTTTTAATTTATGGTGATTTAATTTGAAAAATTATTGTATTTCAGTAATGAGAACCAAACTGAGAATTTAAAGGTGGGGTAAGCGATTTTTCAAAAACGCTTTAGAAAACTGATTCGGGCCGACTAGCAAAACAAACTTGTAGCCAATCAGCAATAAGGGGCGTGTCTACTCATGATGTGGAGGAGAGAGCTTTCAGTGCACAGGACGGACATTAGCGAGCCGAACGACAAAAAGATAGAGATGGCGGATAAAAAACAAAGAGGAAAAAGTCTGCGGAACAAAAGAAGGCTTAAAGTGAGGCGTCTTCTTCTTCTTCTTGCTTTACGGCTCCCATCCACTTACATTATATGGCTGACAGACTGCAACGGTTCGAGTTAAAAATCTCTGTTTGTGTTCTACTGAAGAAACAAAGTCACCTACATCTTGGATGCCCTGGGGGTAAGCAGATAAACATCAAATTTTCATTTTTGGGTGAATTATCCCTTTAAGGCAATAAGGCAAGAAGTAGGACCCGTGTAAATATCGGATCAGCTTTCCAGCGCTGGAGAGAACCATAGACTGTATAAAAACATGGATGTAGTGTCCATGATGTCACCCGTAGGTTTATGAAGAGCGTTTTTTTAAGCCTAAAGTAGGCGGATCTGGCCGTCGCCATCTTGGCAGCGCGTCACCACGCGTCACTCCCGGATAATCGAAAATGGGCAAAGAGGCGGGAGC
>NW_015547838.1:337301-342003 GCF_001515605.1 Sinocyclocheilus anshuiensis | reverse complement strand
ACCTGTCACTCAAGTGGCCACGCCCTTAATTATGCAGAACTTTAAGGCTTAATATAATTTAAACGGATGAGTTATAAAAAAATTCACCCCCCTCACAGTTGTCATGAAGCAAAATTAGCTATATAGACCAAAATAATTTTTTTAACCAGGTTGTAAACATGTTTTTTTCTGCTGTAAATTTGGGCATTTTAACATGGGGAGTCTATAGGATTGACTCCCTTTTGCAGCCAGCCTCTAGCGGCCAGTTGACGAATTACAGTTTAAGTCACTTCCGTGTTGGCTTCGTGAGAGAGAGCGGGAGGTTGCCGCTTGGAGAGAACTCAAGGAGCGGAAGGCCTGGGATCGGACGCCGAGGTTGCTTTGTTTCTTCTCGATAGGTGAGTAACACTGTCTGCGCCGCAACAACTAAAGTCTGTCTAGTACACTGGACGCGACAAAGCGACCGTTGAAAATCATTTGAAATTTGTGTACGTATAATACGTCATGAATAGAACGCAGGATCAGTTTTCTGTCGGGGATTTGAGCTATCAAAATAGGGGCAAGACCCTTTTGGGGTAGGGGCGTGTTTGTGTTGGTGATTTCAAATGTCAACACTGGCTACCAGAAATCGCTTACCCCACCTTTAACCTGTATATAAAAATAACCTACAAAGTAAAATGTTAAGATATGGCAATAAGAATTTGTAGGTTAAAAGCAGGGTAGGCGATTTGGTTCAGAAACATTTTTTGTTATACTGGTTGAAAGTCTCTTCACATCCCGATAGCAATCACTAAATGTATTTATTTGTATTAATCGTCTGTGGAATGCGTAGGACCATAAAATGTTCGTCCAATCATATTCTTTGGTCCGAGGGCTACGATAGGCTGTCCTACCTGCCTGTCAACGTATGTATTTGCATACCTCTGCAAGATACGTCATCAGTGCGTTCCATTACTCTATTGCAGACCGAGCGAGAATGGAAGGCGTTATTATTATTGTAATATTATGCGCTTTGTACTGTAATGTTTTCTCATTGGTGAATGAGACATGAGGTGATCTGACAGTGTTGCATTCAGACTTCCACCAACGCCATCTCTCATTGATAATTTTCTTAAAAATGTAAAAAAAAAAAATTTTTTATATATATATATACTGTATATATAAAATAATACCATTTTAAAATAACAGTTTTCTTTATGCATATATAACTGTAACAGCAACTTTTTCATTTCTATAAAAATCAAGGGAATTTTGAATGCAAAAGTTAAGTAGATTTGTGACCTAAAAAATCATAAACAACATAATAGATAAACAGACTTTCAGGTCACCACTGCTTTGCATGTTTTCCACAAGAGCAGGACACAAACTGAGACGGTTGCGCTGCATCGCCTGCATAGCAAGCTAGCTACGATTGAAACAAATCCCTTTCAGCTGCTGGGATATACAGTTCAAACCTGTCCTGGAGGACCCCCAGCCCTGCACATTTTGTATGTCTCCCTTATCAGACACACCCAATTTAGTTCTTGCAGTCTCTACTAACAAGATGATGAGTTGAATCAGGTGTGTTAGATGACGGAGACATACAAAATGTGCAGGGCAGGGGGTCCTCCAGGACAGGTTTGAAAACTCCCGCAGTAGAAAACATACAGGTTACAATCCTTACAAAGTGCTGGGGTGGATGATATCATTTTTAATCAATCTTCATTTCGATTAACCAAGATCTTTTTTCACTAAACATTTTTGTAGCGCGTCTGCCATCCAGCAATGACAACAAGCTTTGTGCTATGTTACTTTGTGCTTTTACAGCCAATTTGAAACTTGAATGTGTGAGGCTCCCGGGGTCGCTTCCGGTGCCATTTGCTTCCAGTTATTTTTAGCTCTACAGAAACAGTAATGTTTAATTAAAATGGTTTATATGTTCCAATTTTATAAATGAACGCTGTCCATTTCTACCGAGTTACTTTAACTCCAGTTCAGATGTATTCACTATTCAAACCCTCGTGCAGCGTTCACATCCAAAGTGGAATATTTCACTATGCCTTGATAGCAACTGAGAAATCAGGCTCTGATCCATCCCTTCTATCCTGCGCAGTGAAAAATTGACTTAAACATCTATGTGTACAGTATGTGAACAGTTGACATTGATAATCATGTTAAATGTGTGAAAGCAGGAGGGGAAACATTTCTCATCTTTTGCCTGCAGCTTTTCAATTCAACAGCAAAGCTAATATCAGCAGCTGACACAGAGCGTTCCTTAAATCCAGCCAAAAAAAGGATTGTGTGCCTTCAGCTCAATCAGCTCGCACACACACTCTCCAGCTGCACATATTGAGGGTCAAATACTTTAATCAATAAATTACAGATTCAGACACACTCATTTGGCAGCACTACATACACAAATCTGTAATGCTGGCACTCTTCATGTGCACTGTCACATTACTAAAAAGTGACAGATTGCTAATCTAGATATGGCACTACAGTATTATGAGATTGGTATGTTTTATATTAATAAATGTTATCGCAGGGCAATATTTCATTTATTATTAAAAAAATAAAAATGTAAATGTAAATAATATAAAAAATATTATTTACACACAAATATTTCATCAGACCAGGGTTATTATAGTCAAATAACACTAAAATGAAAAATATATTCATTACTTGAAATAAAATATTCCTCATTTGTAAGTCGTTTGGATAAAAGTGTCTGCTAAATGACTAAATGTAAAATATAAACCTAAACTTTTTGTCAAGGTGACATTTCTCATTATAATTTAGTTTAACTTGACATACTAAAATAATAAAACGATTGAAAAAAAAATAATGTAATTTTCATTAAATGAAATGAAATTACATGAATGAATTATAAAAAAATGTAAAACTTTTTTAAGGTTGCCAAGGCAACATTTCTGGTAATTTAGTTTAAACCTGATGTACTAAAATAACTAAAACTAAAACAAAAAATAAATAAAAACTATACAGACGTGTAAAAAATATTAAAAATTAGAACAAACACACAACAAAATTACTACAATTTTAACTAAAATGAAAGTGAAAAATAAAAATAAAAGCTGCTTTAATAGATAATAAAATAACATTTCTTCAGACATATTTTCATTTAAAATATTTGCCTGTGTGTTTTGATTTGCATATCACTCACTGCACAAAAGTAATGAAATATACAGCTGTAATTATGCATTAAAACAAACCTGTGGTGTGCATTCTGGCAATGATGCATAGCAAGTTTTATGTCAATATGTCAAAACGCTGCATCCTTGCTTTAAAATGTATTGCTGTGTTAAAAAAGGTTTGGTGTATCAAAAAGATTTGAATAACTTCTGACCAGCATGATCTGAAGATGATCTGACACTAATTTAAAATGGTGGAAAATCAAGTCGGGTTGAAAGAAACAGTATTAATCAGAGAAGGGTCATTATTGGTTTATAAGTTAGAAGCTAAAATGTACTAAACATTTAAACTGGTGGCGTTTGAAAGAGTCAGCCCACAACATGCTTCTAGCTGCTTAAAAATAAGCAAATGGACAGAAACTATAGGTGAATATGCTCTACTTTTGCTTGACCCCTAATTCATCAGTCAAACATATTTACAGACTTACTGTCTCTGAGTGTGTCCTGGATACACTAGTGTTAACCAGTGCTTGAAAACTATCAGTTTCGTGCCAGACGGCCAACAACCGTTTTCACCTTTCACCAACATTTGTCTACTGTTCTCTGTCCTTCAACTTCACCTGTGCTGCAAGGAAAGGTCTTTTCACTGAGTCTTTACCGAATTTGAGTATTCAGACTTGTGTTTGAACACAAGTTTAAAATACTGTAAAATCCTTATACAAATAAAATGTCAAGTGTCAACCAGACTCAATGAGCCAATCAAACACATTTAATCACAATCATATACTGAACATTAATGCTGACTTCAAATGAGCCGACTCCTTTAGAGTTCAGAAGTCATAATTGATTAATGATGACCTAAAAAACAGAGTGAGCTAAAAAAAAAAAAAAAAAGAAAAAGAAAGAAAATAAAGTTTAATAATCAGTTAACTTTTATTAACTTTTTTAAATAATCAACACTTAAACTGAGTTGCGTGTATATAAATATAAACTGCACATAAGGCAGTCTTCAATCATTTAATTATATATTAATTTATTTTTGAAATATAAACATTTAAGGGGTGAAGCCATCAGAAAAGTGGCGATTAAATAATTGCCAACACTGACAATTATTTTTCTATAAAATATTTTAGGTTGCTGAAATTGCATTGCATTATTAATTTCTGATGTGATTTTGGTTTAAATAAAATAGCTGCAATAGCTTTAACTGCAAAAAAATAAAAAAAAATAAAAAAAATATATAATAATGCAAGGTGTAATTCTTGACTCTATAAAACAAATTGGGATAACAGAAAAGTATTTAACGCTTTACTTTTAAACCATGCTTTTGAGACATTTTTCTTTAACAAGACCTAAGCTGTGCTTTGTAAAGAAAACAGTGTTTAGAAAAGTCTAAAAAGCCAAACTCTCTCTAAACAAGTATGCGATGCAGAGAGAGCGAGCGGAAACAGAGCTGAGAGCATCTGAGTTCATACACATAGGTAACATGATCTGAGTCTATGCATTACCAGCAGTCCTTCTGTCTGTGTGTGTGTGTGTGTGTGTGTGTGTGTGTGTGTGTACCTGGTATTTATCACGTTATGGGGACCAAATGT